>NC_091466.1:13407743-13637743 GCF_027789765.1 Dendropsophus ebraccatus | reverse complement strand
CAAGCACAGGGTGCTGTCCTATTGCATCTGAGTAAGGTAACTCACGCAAGTGGGATGAGGTATCTGCTGCAGCTAGCGTTTTCCCCACTAGGTGTCACTACTGTCTTTGTCTAAACTTATGCACAGCGGAAGGAACTGAAGGGTTAACTTTGTTGTATGTCACATGTTGTTCTTGATCCACTTCGCTTTTTTTTTTGTCCTATCCTGTCTTCTCTTTCTACACACACACATACACACACACACACACACACACACAGCCCCCACCAATCACAAGAGGGTTTAGTTTGCCCCTGTAAGAGGAGTTAGTTCCTGGTGGGAGGAAATCAGTTAGTTAGTTAATGGTTTTAGTTCCAAGTGAGTGGATGTGTGGAGGATCAGCTAAGCCACAGTGTTCTTCTTAGGAGCACTAGAATGGTTATACAGTGCTAAGCCCTTACCAGGGGAGAGAGGCCAAACATGGAACACCTTGCCCACACCAGGAACCTCTCTAAAACCTGCAGGACAGTTACCTCAGAAGCCATAGGAACTCACTCCAGTGCAACAAAGGTACTAGAAAAATGTCTACGTATCCCACTGCACAGTGCAGGACAACTGGGAAGTCTTGGGAGTCTGCTCCACCCACATAACAAAGGCTTGGGGCTCGTACTACCCACCCAGGACGGGTAGCTCGCAACTAGGGGGCATAAGGCAGTCAGGATTAGAAGTCATCCGTCAATACGAGTTTTCTCTATTTCTTCATCTATACACCTCTACTGTTCTGACAGAGTACATCACTACCTTGGGCAGGGCCCCTCTGGCAACTTCTCTTCTCTCTCTACTGCAAAGTACCTTCCTACTAAAAGCACCAGTTATCTACTTCAACTACCAGCACCTAAGTCTTCTGCAAGATTGTACTGTTATTCTACACTGTTTCTACGCGTACCACTCTTGGTTTTGCACTATGTTGATCCAAAGTAAACTATTTTATTTTTTGCAAACGCACTGGACTCTGGCTTACTCTTTGCTCACCCGCACCCACACACACCGGTACACTTGGGTTAAACTCTTTTCAGTTGCTGTGGGTTGTGCTAGAGAAGTGCCACTGTCCTGGTTGGGTCCAACACCACTCCAGGCCACCGTGACAAGTGTCCAAGTGACCTTAGACCCACACAGCGGAATGGGGTCATCCAGAGTCATATTGATCACTAGTTACAAACTCTCTGTGATAAGTCACTTTTACATTTTTATTTTTTTTTTTATTTTCATTGTATACTTGGGTTTTTCAGGATTCTTCACTCCACGGTGTCAGAGCTGAAGCAGCATAGAAGAAATCTGATGAATCTACAGGAGAAAAGAGCAGAGTGAGGGGGGTATGGTCTATGCTGGAGACAGGATGTGGGAGTAGGGTCTATACTGGGGGCAGGATGGGGGAGTAGGGTCTGTATATATCTGTTATATCCTTGCCGCCACTAGGGGGTGCTCACTGCATACTGCTCTAATATACAGATCAGTAGGAGCTGTAGAAATCCCTGTGCAGTGAGCTCCGTCTAGTGGTAGCAGCATCAGGTAAACTATCACTCACTTGTTCCTCTTCCTCCTCAGATACTTGGGGATCCTGGAGTATCTCTGTCTGCACCTAAAGAAAAGAGAAAGATAAGATCAGCGTCATGTGATGATCTCAGGGTCAGTCTATAGGGGTCTATAAAAAGTATGTGACCCCCTGGGCTCCTCCTGCAGTGTTCTATATACTTACTGGGCCTCCTGGATCCCCACTGATTTCTTGGATGAGGGCTGCTTTTCTTGCTGTATGTAGTGGCCTGGGTCCTGGTCCGACTATAATAGAAAGCACAGAGATCAATCCCATCATTCTCCCTGTACCATAATGTCTCTCTGTCTATAAGGTCTATACTCACCTCCTCCGTCCTTCCTCTGTCCCGAGCTCTGTCTTCCTCGCTGTTAGACATAGAAGATAAATGATACATGGTCTCCAGGGTCTGCAGGATGCTCAATCCCTTTATTGATCTTATCCTATAAAAGAAAACACAATTCCTATAACTGAAGCAGCCCCAAATGTGCCCATATACCCCCCTATAAGAGTCTACATGACTAGTGCCCCCCGGTGGTGATGATGACGTTATTCAGCAGTGTTAGTTCTATTGCATACTTACAGAACTGGCCTCTTGGAGCGCTGCACTTTCTCTTTCTATCTGTGGGGAGAAACAGGACGTATCCAGGTTAGGACTATTCTATGGAGCAGTTTTCCATAGCAACTACAACACTTTATTTACTGTAAACTTTATAACACTATAAAACCAATGTCACCTATAATAAAAAAAAACCTTTACAGTGATATACGTACTTTTCATCTGGTTAGTCCTCTTCCTCATCGCTCTTTATCTTTAGCACCTGATCCTTCTCCAACTTCTCCTTTTTAATTTTCCTGTGGTGAACTCCATCATCCGAGCACCGGGGGAAGCAAATTGGGAATCAGGTGTGGTGAGCCGGGACGTTCTTTCTATATTCCTTGCATGACTTCTTTCTGTGCTCTTCTGCCAGCTCTGAAGTCCATACTGTCAGGAACAGCAGAACGTGAGGCCACTGTGTCTCTTTCTCGTCTATCCCTAAGGGCGTTGTCTAAGCGTATCCTCTGTTCTTCACAAGATGCTCCTGATGGTGGAGATAGACTTTGCCAGAGGAAACGCCAGGTCACTACTTCATGAGATAGACAATGTGACAGCTGGTTTGTGTTGCCAAACTGACAGTACAGACAAATTTGCACACACAGGACACACCGGATAAACATACCGGATACAGGTGACAGATGCGGGGGACGAAGACACAGGTGCTGGTCACAGTACTTTTCAGGAATGATAGCAGGTGCAAACACGGGTTGGGTCAGGTTCACACTCAGGACAGGAATTTGGAGCCACTGGGAGTGTAGATTCAGACAGCAGGAAGCAACAGGACACCAGGACACAACAGCGGAAACACTGTAACTGGAGCAATTTTGCAAAGCAACCACAGATACAACTTTGCAGGACCATAGGACCTCGATGCTCAGGCAGAGCACATGTGCAAGAAGCCTCCATATATACCCAAGCCACAGGGGTGGAATAATAAAGGCACTAAGCCTAAACTCTAAGACTGTGCTTTCTATTATAGTGGTAGAGGAGATAGGCCATGATACCTGGGTAACAGATGGACATCTCTCTGCCAGGGAAGCGGCACTACTATATGTCCCATATGGAATCAGGCCCTGATAGGTGTCATTGAGTGATCATGGTGAGGTAACAGGGAGGCCATTTCCAGCCATCCACCAATCACCTTAGGTTAGATTGTAACAGACTCGGCCATTAATTCATATACGCCCGTCCTCTTTTTTTATACACAGGAAATTCCATGAAAGTCGGACCAGGGACCCGGGCCACTATATAGAGCAAGAAAAGCAGCCCTCATCCGAGGTGAAGTGGGGATCCAGGAGGCCCAGTAAGTATATAGAACACTGCAGGAGGAGCCCAGGGGGTGACATACTTTTTGTGCAATAATCTCTTCCTCACTGAGTCTCCTCTCAATGTATAGAGCCCTATAGACTGATCCTGGATCATCACCACCTCCTCCATGTTGGAGATCAACATGAACGATATTAGGAATTTTATTTAAAATATTGAATAAGACCTAATATCAAGAAAGGTGACAGGATGGACAAAATCTGCCTGAGACATAATTGGAATATCAGTCCAATGGACAATGGGCATTCATCAAGCTTATGTAAGGTCGCCTAGGTGCTTGCTAACATCAGACCACTACAATGGACAATGTAAGGTCGTATGTGAGATTGCCGAGGAGTATGTTATCATCAGCAAGCTCATGCGGATTCACATACAATGGACAGTGGGATTATCAACAAGGTATATGTGGGGCCAGATCATTTGCCTTGGATCTGGATCATAAACTCAGCCCCTGTTGGGCACTTCAGAAGACTCAAGGAGTGTGATGTCCTCTTATCTGTGTGGAGGGAAATTGAAGGGGCCAACTAATATATACCCTGGGTTAACAGAGGCTGCCTCAGGCCCAGTAGGTATACAGAAGTACAAGGACGCCACCCGCAGGAGATCGAGGATTATTGCTACAAACTGGTGAAACGACCCCTATCGTATTACCAATAACCTGATTGGATGGACTGTTATAAGGAAGGTTGGAAGTTACATGAAGGAGGGGTGGAACTGGGAGTATCTATGAATGTGATAGTACTTCCTATATAGTATTAGGTATACCTAATAAAACCTGTGCGCTATATGTCATACAGTGTGTGGAATGCAACTTACTTTATGTAGGATGCACCACCAAGTTAAAACGAGATTGTCAGAGCATGTGTATGACATTATTCACACTAGCACCAGGAGCCCATCCGGAGCCTCGCGTCATTTCACAGATAAATACATCAGGGGAACAAGTAGGCTCAGAGCGAGAGTGCCACCTACAGACGCATACTACAGGAGTGTGAAGCCCTGTGGATTGGCCATTTCAGTACCAAGTCAGCCATGAGTAAGGGCGTGTAGGCACCAGAAACGCGTAGGCGTCGATGCCTGGAGTTCGTTATTGGAGTTCTGTTGGCATTACCCCCACCTCATTCATCATCACCACCCCCTCCTCCTCCACAGCAACCGCTTCTCATGCACCTCATCCACCAATTTCGCATCCTCCTCCACAACCCCCTCCTCACCACCTCCTCCTCCGCATCATCCATCACTGCCACCTCCTCCTCCACCACATCATCCACTACCACTTGCTCCGGCACCTCATCCATCACCTCCTCCACCATCTGATTCTCCACGACCTCCACCTCCTCCTTCACCACCTCCTCCTCCTTCGCCACCACCTCCTCCTCCTTCCTCTCCTCCTCTACCTCCTCCACCTCTTCAGCCACCACCTCCTCCTCCTCCTTCCTCTCCTCCTCCACCACTTCCACCTCCTCCTCCTTCCTTTCCTCCTCCACCACCTCCTCCTCCTTCCTCTCCTCCTCCACCACTTCCACCTCCTCCTTCCTCTCCTCCTCCACCACCTCCTCCTTCACCTCCTCAGCCACCACCTCCTCCTCCACCACTTCTACCTCCTCCACCTGCATCTCCTCCTCCACCACCTCCTCCTCTACAACCACCGCCTCCTGCTGCACTACTCTCTCCACAAACACCTGCTCTCTCACGACCACCTCATCTGCCACCACCTCCTCCAGCAGCACCCACCCCTCCACTATCACTCTCCTCACCACCATCACCTCCTGCATCACTGTCTCTCTCACCACTCTCACTACCACTCCGTCCACTACAAACTCCTCCACCACTCCAACCACATCCTCCACCAACACTACCTCCTCCTCCAGCA
The DNA here is from genome assembly GCF_027789765.1 of Dendropsophus ebraccatus. Classification (NCBI taxonomy): domain Eukaryota; kingdom Metazoa; phylum Chordata; class Amphibia; order Anura; family Hylidae; genus Dendropsophus; species Dendropsophus ebraccatus. The sequence goes on along the minus strand of NC_091466.1, from coordinate 13,632,382 downwards.
CCCCCGCCATCTCCTCCTCCACCGACACTACTTGCTCCAACAACTCTGCTCGCTCCTCGCTTTTCTCTCTCCTACAAGTAAAGAACAGTCAGGAGTTACTCAATGAGCTTTACAGATGCAAAAGTGAACATCAGACAGTAGTGGATATAGGAGTAATGGACAATTCTCATATATCAGATCTGTCCTTAAAGGGGTTATCCAGCGTTATTAAAACATGGCCGCTTTGTTCCAGAGACAACACCACTCTTGTCTCCAGTTTGGGTGCAGTTTTTGCAACTCAGTTCCATTGAAGTGAATGGAGTTTAATTGCTAATCGCACCTGAACTGGAGACAAGAGTGGTGCTGTCTCTAGAAGAAAGTGGCCATGTTTTTCTAATGCTGGATAACCACTTTAAAGGCTTAGAAAAACATGGCCGCTTTGTCCGCTTGTCCTAAGTTTGGGTGCGGTATTGCAGCTCAATTCTATTAAAGTAAAAGGAGCTGAATTGTAATACCACACACAACCTGAGGACAGGGGTGGCATTGTTATTGCAGGAAAGTCTTCAGATCCCGTATAACCCTTTAACTTGTAACTGCACTTAAAAACATGGCTAAATCCATTACCATAACTCCGTCATCTATACCAGGGATGGGCGCCCCCATAGTAATGTATAGGAAATAAGAACATCAAAATGACATTGACTTTTATTGGGCTGCTGCACTATATAATGCACTAAATTGATTATTTATTGTGTATCCAGCAGGGGGAGCTCACAGCATATGGCCTTATCAGACACATTGTACATCCATAGTAAAGGGGGATTCCCAACTCATCCAATATAGTATATACCTGTAGGGGTCAGGATAGAGGGGGATTCCCATCATATATAAGATACTATATACCTAAAGGATCCGGATCTAGGGGTATTCCCATTATATAATATACTATATACACTGGTGTAGCTACCATGGGGGCAGGGTACGCCGTCGCTAAGGGGCCCGGGCCCCCACGGTAAAACATGTGCCCTACTTCCATGGTGGGTGCTAACAGTGCGATCTGCCAGACCCCCTGTGACAGCATGACCCCCCCCCCCCCCCCGCGGGTGAGACAGCTTGCCGTGCGCCTTGTGACATCACGATTGCGCGTGCAGCCGTCCCTCCTGCACGTCACACGTCACCTCACCCGGCTAGCTGCTTTCCTCCATGACAGCCGCCTTCAGCCCGTCCCCCTCGGACCAGAGCTGCTCCCACACGCTGCTCCTCCCAGACAGGGACAGTCAGGCTGAGGAGAGCAGCTACAAGCCGGCTGTCTGCCACATGGTCTGCTGTCTGCACCTTACTGGCCGCAATATCAGGAAAGGAGCAGCCGCAGGTACAGCAGGTAACCCTGGGGAGCTGTGCGGCCCTATACAAAGATATACATATGGGAGAGGTTTATGCATATATGAGGGTATTATATACACATTAGAGGGGTATAATATACCCTCATATATACCACTCTCATATGTATACCTCTCTCATATGTATATACAGTAATAGCCTCCTATATTATTATATACAGTATATGAGGATATTTATGTATATACATAGGGGAGAGGTATTTGTGAATAGTATTATATGCATATATGAGGGTATTATATACACATTAGAGGGGTATAATATACCCTCATATATACCACTCTCATATGTATACCTCTCCCTTATCTATGTATATACAGTAATAGCCTCCTATATTATTATATACAGTATATGAGGATATTTATGTATATACATAGGGGAGGGGTATTTGTGATGGTATTATATGCATATATGAGGGTATAATATACATATGAGAGAAGTAAATATATTATACCTCTCTAATGTGTATATTGTACCCTCATATATACATATAATACTATTCACAAATACCTCTCCCCTATGTATATACATAAATATCCTCATATACTGTATATAATAATATAGGAGGCTATTACTGTATATACATAGATAAGGGAGAGGTATACATATGAGAGTGGTATATATGAGGGTATATTATACCCCTCTAATGTGTATATAATACCCTCATATATACATATAATACCATCCTATATACCTCTCCCATGTGTAATATCCTCAGTAATAGTACAGTATTATCCTGATATACAATATACAGTATATAGAGGTTCTCCTCGCATCATACGCATTGGGGGGATACAGTTTTTATTGCTATGGGGCCCCATGAATGCTAGCTACGCCCCTGACTATATACTTGTAGGGATCAGGATAGAGGAGTATTCCCATCATATATAATATACTATATACCTGTAAGGATCAGGATAGAGGGGTACTCCCATCATATATACTATACTATATACCTGTAGGGATCAGGATAGAGGAGGATTCCCATCATATATAATATAGTATATACCTGTAGGGATCAGGATAGAGGGGTAATTACATCATATATAATATAGTATATACCTGTAGGGATCAGGATAGAGGGGGATTCCCATCATATATAATATAGTATATACCTGTAGGGATCAGGATAGAGGGGTAATTACATCATATATAATATAGTATATACCTGTAGGGATCAGGATAGAGGGGGATTCCCATCATATATAATATACTATATACCTGTAGGGATCAGGATAGAGGGGTAATTACATCATATATAATATACTATATACCTGTAGGGATCAGGATAGCGGGGTAATCACATCATATATAATATACTATATACCTGTAGGGATCAGCATAGAGGGGTAATTACATCATATATAATATACTATATACCTGTAGGGATCAGGATAGAGGGGGACTCCCATCATATATAATATACTATATACCTGTAGGGATATAGTATATACCTGTAGGGATATAGTATATACCTGTAGGGATATAGTATATACCTGTAGGGATGAGGATATTCTAGCAATAGTTTCACCCTATAGTACAGAAGAGAAGGAAGGACACAGCAGACTTACCTCCACCAACCACTAAACACCTCTGGAGATTCTAGAGCTCTGCAGCTGCTTATATACTGTGTGTGATGTCATCATGACCTATACAGGAGCCTTTTGTGATGTCATCACGTGTGGGGGAGGGGCCAACAATAACCAGTGATGTCATCATGTACAGGAGAGACATGATGGCCCCGCCCCCTGTCCCTGCCCCATGCATAGAAGCTCAGGCCTATAGATATAAGCAATGTGCTGTGGCAGTTATAGCTGGAGGCTGTATATTCTCCCTGCAGCCACTAGAGGCCGCTCTCTCCTCCCAGCTCCAGTATATTCTCCCTGCAGCCACTAGAGGCCGCTCTCTCCTCCCAGCTCCAGTATATTCTCCCTGCAGCCACTAGAGGCCGCTCTCTCCTCCCAGCTCCAGTATATTCTCCCTGCAGCCACTAGAGGCCGCTCTCTCCTCCCAGCTCCAGTATATTCTCCCTGCAGCCACTAGAGGCCGCTCTCTCCTCCCAGCTCCAGTATATTCTCCCTGCAGCCACTAGAGGCCGCTCTCTCCTCCCAGCTCCAGTATATTCTCCCTGCAGCCACTAGAGGCCGCTCTCTCCTCCCAGCTCCAGTATATTCTCCCTGCAGCCACTAGAGGCCGCTCTCTCCTCCCAGCTCCAGGGCCTGGCAGGGAGGACACTCCTGCAGCTAGACCATAGAGAGCCTGAGGGGAGAGAGGAGGCTGCGGGAGCCGGGACCTATGTAATGGGAGATGCTGCCCAGGAATGGTGCCTGCCTGCCGCTCATCCCCTGGGTATAACATGTGTGGTGACCAGTCACCTGTATACAGTATATACCATGTGTGGTGACCAGTCATCTGTATACAGTATATACCATGTGTGGTGGGGGACCAGTCATCTGTATACAGTATATACCATGTGTGGTGACCAGTGATCTGTATACAGTATATACCATGTGGTGACCAGTCATCTGTATACAGTATATACCATGTGTGGTGGGTGACCAGTCATCTGTATACAGTATATACCATGTGGGGACCAGTCATCTGTATACAGTATATACCATGTGTGGTGGGTGACCAGTCATCTGTATACAGTATATACCATGTGTGGTGACCAGTCATCTGTATACAGTATATACCATGTGTGGTGACCAGTCATCTGTATACAGTATATACCATGTGTGGTGACCAGTCATCTGTATACAGTATATACCATGTGGTGACCAGTCATCTGTATACAGTACATACCATGTGTGGTGGGTGACCAGTCATCTGTATACAGTATGTACCATGTGTGGTGGGTGACCAGTCATCTGTATACAGTATATACCATGTGGTGACCAGTCATCTGTATACAGTATATACCATGTGTGGTGACCAGTCATCTGTATACAGTATATACCATGTGTGGTGACCAGTCATCTGTATACAGTATATACCATGTGTGGTGACCAGTCATCTGTATACAGTATATACCATGTGTGGTGGGTGACCAGTCATCTGTATACAGTATATACCATGTGTGGGGACCAGTCATCTGTATACAGTATATACCATGTGTGGTGACCAGTCACCTGTATACAGTATATACCATGTGTGGTGGGTGACCAGTCATCTGTATACAGTATATACCATGTGTGGTGGGTGACCAGTCATCTGTATACAGTATATGCCATGTGTGGTGGGTGATCAGTCATCTGTATACAGTATATACCATGTGTGGTGGGTGATCAGTCATCTGTATACAGTATATACCATGTGTGGTGGGTGATCAGTCATCTGTATACAGTATATACCATGTGTGGTGGGTGACCAGTCATCTGTATACAGTATATACCATGTGTGGTGGGTGACCAGTCATCTGTATACAGTATATACCATGTGTGGTGGGTGACCAGTCATCTGTATACAGTATATACCATGTGTGGTGACCAGTCATCTGTATACAGTATATACCATGTGTGGTGGGTGACCAGTCATCTGTATACAGTATATACCATGTGTGGTGACCAGTCATCTGTATACAGTATATACCATGTGTGGTGGGGGACCAGTCATCTGTATACAGTATATACCATGTGTGGTGGGTGACCAGTCATCTGTATACAGTATATACCATGTGTGGTGACCAGTCATCTGTATACAGTATATACCATGTGTGGTGACCAGTCATCTGTATACAGTATATACCATGTGGTGACCAGTCATCTGTATACAGTATATACCATGTGTGGTGACCAGTCATCTGTATACAGTATATACCATGTGTGGTGAGCAGTCATCTGTATACAGTATATACCATGTGTGGTGGGTGACCAGTCATCTGTATACAGTATATACCATGTGTGGTGGGTGACCAGTCATCTGTATACAGTATATACCATGTGTGGTGACCAGTCATCTGTATACAGTATATACCATGTGTGGTGGGTGACCAGTCATCTGTATACAGTATATACCATGTGTGGTGACCAGTCATCTGTATACAGTATATACCATGTGTGGTGGGGGACCAGTCATCTGTATACAGTATATACCATGTGTGGTGGGTGACCAGTCATCTGTATACAGTATATACCATGTGTGGTGACCAGTCATCTGTATACAGTATATACCATGTGTGGTGACCAGTCATCTGTATACAGTATATACCATGTGTGGTGACCAGTCATCTGTATACAGTATATACCATGTGTGGTGACCAGTCATCTGTATACAGTATATACCATGTGTGGTGAGCAGTCATCTGTATACAGTATATACCATGTGTGGTGGGTGACCAGTCATCTGTATACAGTATATACCATGTGTGGTGGGTGACCAGTCATCTGTATACAGTATATACCATGTGTGGTGACCAGTCATCTGTATACAGTATATACCATGTGTGGTGGGTGACCAGTCATCTGTATACAGTATATACCATGTGTGGTGACCAGTCATCTGTATACAGTATATACCATGTGTGGTGGGGGACCAGTCATCTGTATACAGTATATACCATGTGTGGTGGGTGACCAGTCATCTGTATACAGTATATACCATGTGTGGTGACCAGTCATCTGTATACAGTATATACCATGTGTGGTGACCAGTCATCTGTATACAGTATATACCATGTGGTGACCAGTCATCTGTATACAGTATATACCATGTGTGGTGAGCAGTCATCTGTATACAGTATATACCATGTGTGGTGGGTGATCAGTCATCTGTATACAGTATATACCATGGTGTGATCTGTATAGAGGTGACAGTATGGGGAATATTTATCAAACATGGTGTAAAGTAGAATTGGCTCAGTTGCCCCTAGCAACCAATCAGATTCCACCTTTCTTTTTACAAAGAGTCTGTGAGGAATGAAAGATGGAATCTGATTGGTTGCCAGGGGCAACTGGGCCAGTGTCACTTTACACCATGTTTGATAAATCTCCCCCCATGTTCTTATATACAGGGGTATAATGCAGTATACAGTCAGTGTCGGACTGGGCTACCTAGGGCCCACCAGGGGAAATTATCCTGGGGGCCCACCAATGAACAATCTCTGAGAAGAGACATGCTGACCCCGATTCTATGCTGGATTGATCTGTGTCCACAACAACTGGTGAATTACAAGTTTTCAGTCGAACTACAACTCACAGAATCAGAATGCTCTCAGGGTATAATGGAAGTTGTAGTTCCCAATTGGACAATCCTTTAATAAGTGATGGTTGTGTAGAGGCTTCTGGTGGCTGCAGTCTGTCACAATCATCAACCCTGAAGATCCACTAATAAATCAATTTACAGCACCCGCAATTATCAGAGGATTTTCCACTCAGATGTACTACAACTCCCATCATATCCTGGGGACTGTGTGCTGTCAGTAAATGCTGGGAGTTGTAGTATTTACAGCAGTTGTAGTTGAAGGATCCTATGTGTACACTGGAGGCTTTAAGGGAGATCAAAATACAAAGATCTGTGGGGGCTCAGGGTGTGTAAGTGACCCCAGAATACCATCACACTGATGCTGGACAAATCCAGAAAACCCAAGACCAATGTACAAGGGGCAAATATGACCACCACTCCATGACCACCACATAGTGACTAATACCACCATACCATTACTAAAATCCAGTATACAAAGACAAATATTACCAGCAACAAGACCAATAGTACCATGTATGAAACAAAATATTTTGTCACTACTTCAAGAGCGAAAATATCAGCAGCACAGGACCACAAGGAACAACATATATTAGTATACTCTGCACCAAGCCGGACCCAGGTTTGTATACAATCCAAAGTAATGTGCAGGATACAGCACGTGAAAAAATCTAGTGGAGTTTATTTGCACTGGTGTAAATAAACTCCACTACATTTTGTCAAACCACTACCATTACCTCCACATAGTAACTAAGACCATTACCACCACATAGTAACTAAGACCATTACCACCACATAGTAACTAAGACCATTACCACCACATAGTAACTAAGACCATTACCACCACATAGTAACTAAGACCATTACCACCACATAGTAACTAAGACCATTACCACCACATAGTAACTAAGACCATTACCACCACATAGTAACTAAGACCATTACCACCACATAGTAACTAAGACCATTACCACCACATAGTAACTAAGACCATTACCACCACATAGTAACTAAGACCATTACCTCCACATAGTAACTAAGACCATTACCACCACATAGTAACTAAGACCATTACCACCACATAGTAACTAAGACCATTACCACCACATAGTAACTAAGACCATTACCACCACATAGTAACTAAGACCATTACCACCACATAGTAACTAAGACCATTACCACCACATAGTAACTAAGACCATTACCGCCACATAGTAACTAAGACCATTACCACCACATAGTAACTAAGACCATTACCACCACATAGTAACTAAGACCATTACCTCCACATAGTAACTAAGACCATTACCACCACATAGTAACTAAGACCATTACCACCACATAGTAACTAAGACCATTACCACCACATAGTAACTAAGACCATTACCACCACATAGTAACTAAGACCATTACCACCACATAGTAACTAAGACCATTACCACCACATAGTAACTAAGACCATTACCACCACATAGTAACTAAGACCATTACCACCACATAGTAACTAAGACCATTACCACCACATAGTAACTAAGACCATTACCACCACATAGTAACTAAGACCATTACCACCACATAGTAACTAAGACCATTACCTCCACATAGTAACTAAGACCATTACCTCCACATAGTAACTAAGACCATTACCACCACATAGTAACTAAGACCACCATAACATTACTAAATGACATCCAGTATCCCCCCATATGGAGGTAGATATCAGCTGTACACAGACTCTGCACACCATATAAATAATTACAGTGCAGCTACATACAGTGATTCACAGGGGCGTCTTCTCTGATGCGAGTCGGTCACTTTTCCTTTTCTTCTCCTCTGGCCTCGGCCTTCATGTAGACTTCTCCCAGCCACAACAAACATTTTAATCTTCTTGCTCATACAGTATAGGCATCCTCTGTGCTCCCATATAGTAGATATTGGAGAGAGAAAATAAACAAAAATAGGAGGTCCTCCTGAGGATTCAGCGCTGCTCAAGAGGAATGTTCATAGTTTCAATATATAAAATAAACGAATGTGGTTTACTTAGAATGCAGAGAAAAGAGGCGTTATAGGAAACAATATAGTGTCTGACCACTGAGAATGGAAGCTCGGCTGCAGAAACACATATTCTGTGCATTCTAAGTAAATCACTTCTTGGGGAGCGCCTCCTTTTTTGTTTCTTTTCTCTTTACTATAACTCCCATGTGCCCCTGTACCATGGAGCATCCCATCTGCAGTACTGTGGTCAGCTGAGAGCAGCCCTTGTTCCATTTAGCTGGATTGTCCATCAGATAGAGGACACCATAGCCAGACCACCTGTACCCCTGTCATTGGGGTGATACACACAAAACTCAGGGGGCTTAAAGGAGTCCAGTGTAGGACATTTTTTTCAAAAGAGCAGGGGAGGAGGTGGCTGAACATAACAACATGCATCTACCACCCTGGCTCCAGCGCAGGGGTCCACTGTCCTCCGCTCAGACCAGGAAGCGGCCGGGGGATCAGGAACCAGAGTAGGGGACAGCGGAGCCAGGGAGGTAGGTGCATGTTATGTTTAGCTATCTCACTCCCGACTCTTCTGTGGGGGAAAAAAAAGGCAGACCCCAGACATATTACTGTTTATTCACATCTCTGGTTACATTGGCGTTATCACATAAGGCGCCACCTCCTGCCTATTTTCCTTTTAGAATATAGTATTTATGCGCCTTCTGTGCATCCATATAGTCCTGAGGCATCTCTGTGCAGGTAGTATCCCCCATGTAGGTATCACGCTGTAGGTTAGAGACCCCCATCCCCAGTAGTAGTAAGGTAGTATCCCCCATGTAGGTATCACGCTGTAGGTTAGAGCCCCCCATCCCCAGTAGTAGTAAGGTAGTATCCCCCATGTAGGTATCACGCTGTAGGTTAGAGCCCCCCATCCCCAGTAGTAGTAAGGTAGTATCCCCCATGTAGGTATCACGCTGTAGGTTAGAGCCCCCCATCCCCAGTAGTAGTAAGGTAGTATCCCCCATGTAGGTATCACGCTGTAGGTTAGACCCCCCCCCCCCCTCCCCAGTAATAGTAAGGTAGTATCCTCCTGTAGGTACTCCCTCTGGATTTTAGCCCCCACTCCCCAGTAATTGGTATCCCCCTCACTCAGACATTGAGTAATTTATCTACATGTGCAGCAGATTCAGTCACACCCATATATATATATATATATATATATATATATATATACACACCCTGCACCCCAACACTATATCCATATACACAGCAGATACAGTCACACATGTATATACTTCTGCACCCCCACACTATATCCATATACACAGCAGATTCAGTCACACATGCATATACACCCTGCATCCGCACACTATATCCATATACACAGCAGATACAGTCACATACCTCCCAACCGTCCTGGATTTCGCGGGACAGTCCCGTTTTCGGGGTGCTGTCCTGCGGTCCCGGAACGGCCCCCGTGTCCCGCATTATATGTGGCCCCAGCGAAAAAACAATAAACCAGTAACTCACCTGGCCTCCGGTCCCAGCAGCTCCTCTCCCGGCAGGCCGCGCACTCCCGTCATCCTCCAGGGCGGGCAGCGGGGTATAGAGACACTGACTGTGCCGGAAGTGACCTGCAGCCTCTATCAGGAATCACTTCCGGTACAGTCAGTGACTCTGTGCCCCGCTGCCCGTCCCGGAGGATGACGGGAGTGCGCGCTCTGCCGGGAGAGGAGCTGCTGGGACCGGAGGACAGGTGAGTTACTGGTTTATTGTTTTTTTTTCCGCTGGGGCCACACAAATGGGGGGATTGGCTACTATGTGGGGCGCTATATGGGGTATTGACTACTATGTGGAGGGATTGGCTACTATGTGGGGCACTATATGGGCATTGGCTACTATGTGGGGCACTATATGGGGGATTGGCTACTATGTGGGGCACTATATGGGGATTGGCTACTATGTGGGGCACTATATGGGGATTGGCTACTATGTGGGGCATATATGGGGGATTGGCTACTATGTGGGGCACTATATGGGGGATTGGATAATATGTGGGGCACTATATGGGGGCATTGGCTACTATGTGGGGCACTATATGAGGGGATTGGCCACTATGTGGGGCACTATATGGTGGGATTGGCTACTATGTGGGGCACTATATGGGGATTGGCTACTATGTGGGGCACTATATGGGGATTGGCTACTATGTGGGGCATATATGGGGGATTGGCTACTATGTGGGGCACTATATGGGGGATTGGATAATATGTGGGGCACTATATGGGGGCATTGGCTACTATGTGGGGCACTATATGAGGGGATTGGCCACTATGTGGGGCACTATATGGTGGGATTGGCTACTATGTGGGGCACTATATGGGGATTGGCTACTATGTGGGGCACTATATGGGGATTGGCTACTATGTGGAGCATATATGGGGGATTGGCTACTATGTGGGGCACTATATGGGGATTGGCTACTATGTGGGCACTCTATGGGGATTTGGCTACTATGTGGGGCACTCTATGGGGGATTGGCTACTATGTGGGGCATATATGGGGGATTGGCTACTATGTGGGGCATAAATGGGGATTGGCTACTATGTGGGGCATATATGGGGGCATTGGCTACTATGTGGGCACTCTATGGGGATTTGGCTACTATGTGGGGCACTCTATGGGGGATTGGCTACTATGTTGGGCATATATGGGGGATTGGCTACTATGTGGGGCATAAATGGGGATTGGCTACTATGTGGGGCATATATGGGGGCATTGGCTACTATGGGGGCACTCTATGGGGATTTGGCTACTATGTGGGGCACTCTATGGGGGATTGGCTACTATGTGGGGCATATATGGGGGATTGGCTACTATGTGGGGCATAAATGGGGATTGGCTACTATGTGGGGCATATATGGGGGCATTGGCTACTATGTGGGCACTCTATGGGGGATTGGCTACTATGTGGGGCACTATATGGAGGGATTGGATACTATGTGGGGCACTATATGAGGATTGGCTACTATGTGGGGCACTATATGGGGGATTGGCTACTATGTGGGGCACTATATGGGGATTGGCTACTATGTGGGGCACTATATGGGGGCATAGGCTAGTATGTGGGGCACTATATGGGGGCATTGGATACTATGTGGGGCACTATGTGGGGGCATTGGATACTATGTGGGGGATTGGATTCTATGTGGGGGATTGGACACTATGTGGGGCACTATATGGGGTTTGGACACTATGTAGGGCACTATATGGGGGCATTGGATACTATGTGGGGCACTATAATGGGGGATTGGCTACTATATAGGGCATTTTTGGCGGGATTGGATACTGTATAAGGCACTATTCAGTCAGCAGCATGTGGTGACTGTAGGGGAGTGGCTATGGAGGGTTGCTATGGGGGCTTGGCTATGGGGACCACGGCGCACATGTCCCTCTTTGCTCTTTGCAAAAGTTGGGAGGTATGCAGTCACACATGTATATACTTCTGCACCCCCACACTATATCCATATAGACAGCAGATTCAGTCACACATGCATATACACCCTGCACCCCCACACTATATCTATATACACAGCAGATTCAGTCACACATGTATATACACCCTGCACCCCCACACTATATCCATATACACAGCAGATTCAGTCACACATGTATATTCACCCTGCACCCCCACACTATATCCATATACACAGCAGATACAGTCACACATGTATAAACTTCTGCACCCCCACACTATATCCATATACACAGCAGATACAGTCACACATGTATATACTTCTGCACCCCCACACTATATCCATATACACAGCAGATTCATTTGCACAAATACACATACAATAGCTGTATATAGTATATACACTATACCCCACACACTATAGCAACACACAGCAGAATTATACACAGATATACACATACACTGTATACAGCCTGCACTCTCTATATTTATCCACCATACCTGGCTATATACTTGGAGCTTTTTCCTCTTCAGACTCCTGGGACCTCAGACAGTAGAGGAGGGGGGTAACAGGGAGCTGACCTCTGTGACCTCTGACTTCTTCTGGACGATTGTACAGCAGCAGCCACACTTCTTATCAGCAGACAGGAGGTGACTGAAGGCCAGCAGGGTGAGGAGGTGAGCAGCCACAGCCCCTGAGATGTGACCTGTGCAGCGTCCTGCTCCTTCTGCACATCCTGACATCTCTATGGTAGGGAGATGGGGACCGGCATGCTGGGGTCCATTGAGGGCCCAAGCAGAGCTGCCCATGGTGTTTGCCTGTATCAGGGGGCCCTGGCTCTGGCTGTCATCTGGCTGGGAAACATCACCCAGGGCCCAGTCAGATGACAGCTGCACACACTGACTGTCCCCTGCATAGTGCCAGTGTTACTATAGGCTGTCACAGCTCTGCATGGATGCCGGCTCTGCAGGGGTCCACCAACAGGGAGGAAGGGGAAGGGGCCCACCGGGGGTTTCCCCGGCTCCCCGGTGGCTCAGTCCGAGGCTGCCTGTAATACACCGATCAGCACATGACGTGTAATATACCGATCAGCACATGACATGTAATACACCGATCAGCACATGACGTGTAATATACCGATCAGCACATGACATGTAATACACCGATCAGCACATGACGTGTAATACACCGATCAGCACATGACGTGTAATACACCGATCAGCACATGACGTGTAATACACCGATCAGCACATGACATGTAATACACCGATCAGCACATGACATGTAATACACCGATCAGCACATGACGTGTAATACACCGATCAGCACATGACGTGTCCTACACCGATCAGCACATGACGTGTAATACACCGATCAGCACATGACGTGTCCTACACCGATCAGCACATGACGTGTCCTACACCGATCAGCACATGACGTGTAATACACCGATCAGCACATGACGTGTAATACACCGATCTTTTAATAAGTATTATATTATGAAGTCAATAAGCACCGTGAAAAAGTTAAAATCACTCTCCCACAGTTCACTAATATATGTACTTTAGTCCACAAACGGTGGTACTCTAATCTACCCAGATAGCTGCAGACTACTGGGATTAAGGAACTGTGGAAGTAGCAAATAAAAACCTATCACACCGCCACCACAACTAGTTTCACCCCTAAACGGGGCGTCTTCAGGTGTAGGGCAAATGGCGGTGACCCCTGGTGTGGTTTGGTCTTTTATATGTTCTGTTTGTGACGTGAATCAGGGTGGGCAAATGTCAGCGCGCGCCCGCATCAGAGCTTTCCATAGCACCGAGTGAAGCAAGCGGCCGGAGCCGCTTGCTTAACTGTGTGAACTGACAGGGCTTTCTGCGGCCGGAATTCACTGAATTCCGTCCGCAGAAAACTGACATGTCAGTTATTTGCGGCGCCGCATAAATCCCAGCCGGAGCGTATACGATGTGTGTACGCTCCGGCCGGGATCCCATTGAAGATAGGCTATGTTCCACCCCGCAAAACTACGGCCGTAGTTTTACGTAGTGTGAACATAGTCTAAAATAGACTATATCTCTCCAGGTCACAATGTTATCACTTCACTGGTTTTCTCACACTGTCTCTACTTGGTTAAAAAGTGCGCTGTCTCCTATCTCTGCAGGGCTTCCAGGTCACATCATATGCTGATCGGTGTATTACACGTCATGTGCTGATCCATATATTACACGTCATGTGCTGATCGGTGTATTACACGTCATGTGCTGATCAGTGTATTACATGTCATATGCTGATCGGTGTATTACACGTCATGTGCTGATCCGTATATTACACGTCATGTGCTGATCGGTGTATTACACGTCATGTGCTGATCGGTGTATTACACGTCATGTGCTGATCGGTGTATTACACGTCATGTGCTGATCGGTGTATTACACGTCATGTGCTGATCGTTGTATTACACGTCATGTGCTGATCGGTGTATTACACGTCATGTGCTGATCGGTGTATTACACGTCATGTGCTGATCTGTGTATTACACGTCATATGCTGATCGGTGTATTACACGTCATGTGCTGATCGGTGTATTACACGTCATGTGCTGATCTGTGTATTACACGTCATGTGCTGATCGGTGTATTACACGTCATGTGCTGATCCGTATATTACACGTCATGTGCTGATCTGTGTATTACACGTCATGTGCTGATCGGTGTATTACACGTCATGTGCTGATCGTTGTATTACACGTCATGTGCTGATCGTTGTATTACACGTCATGTGCTGATCGGTGTATTACACGTCATGTGCTGATCGGTGTAGGACACGTCATGTGCTGATCGGTGTATTACACGTCATGTGCTGATCGGTGTATTACACGTCATGTGCTGATCGGTGTATTACACGTCATGTGCTGATCGGTGTATTACACGTCATGTGCTGATCGGTGTATTACACGTCATGTGCTGATCGGTGTATTACACGTCATGTGCTGATCGGTGTATTACACGTCATGTGCTGATCTGTGTATTACACGTCATGTGCTGATCGGTGTATTACACGTCATGTGCTGATCGGTGTATTACACGTCATGTGCTGATCGGTGTATTACACGTCATGTGCTGATCGGTGTATTACACGTCATGTGCTGATCGGTGTATTACACGTCATGTGCTGATCTGTGTATTACACGTCATGTGCTGATCAGTGTATTACATGTCATATGCTGATCTGTGTATTACACGTCATGTGCTGATCCGTATATTACACGTCATGTGCTGATCGGTGTATTACACGTCATGTGCTGATCGGTGTATTACACGTCATGTGCTGATCGGTGTAGGACACGTCATGTGCTGATCGGTGTATTACACGTCATGTGCTGATCTGTGTATTACACGTCATGTGCTGATCGGTGTATTACACGTCATGTGCTGATCTGTGTATTACACGTCATGTGCTGATCTGTGTATTAAAACAACCAACTGAAGTGCCTAGAAAAAACAAAGGGGTCCAGGGTAAATTTAAGCAAATGTCACACTGGCGCAAAGGGCCGTTTGCCCAAAGAGCCCCGGATCACCCCTTGAAAACTATATCTAAAACTTAACTTTTAATAAGTATTAATATATTATGAAGTCAATAAGCACCGTGAAAAAGTTAAAATCACTCTCCCACAGTTCACTAATATATGTACTTTAGTCCACAAACGGTGGTACTCTAATCTACCCAGATAGCTGCAGACTACTGGGATTAAGGAACTGTGGAAGTAGCAAATAAAAACCTAACACACCGCCACCACAACTAGTTTCACCCCTAAACGGGGCGTCTTCAGGTGTAGGGCAAATGGCGGTGACCCCTGGTGTGGTTTGGTCTTTTATATGTTCTGTTTGTGACGTGAATCAGGGTGGGCAAATGTCAAAGTCCAATGGCGGATAAGATCATAATTATACACCTGTGCCTCAGGTAGGCTAACCACTTACCTGGTCCCACGTAATCTAAACTGCGCCGTATCTCCGGCCAATCATTGGCACATCACAGATCTACCAATCAGCGGCACAATAACCTCCGCCAATCACGAGAGATAGAGGTACGTCATTGTTATGCTCCGTCGTCGCTCTGTTATGACAGCTACGGCCCAAGAAAAAACAGCGCATGCGCCCGGACTTAGATTCTCTCTAGACGGCGCATGCGCCCGGACTTAGATTCAAAATCATATCCTCTCTAACGCGCATGCGTGTGGAAAAACCTTTCCAGCACTTGCTTATGGACTTAATCCACAGTTCTAGGTATTAGGGATAGAATCACTAATTTATCCACTTATAGGAAAAAAAGTGTTCATTCCTAGCACCCCATTCACTCATTTGCAGTGCATATATAATATCTATGATGCATGTAATACATCTGATCTTGAAATTTATAGAATTCACATGTAGAGGGGGCAATATTGCAATTGACTAATAAACTGTACAAAGGCAAGTATAATATAAGCTGATGGATAGACAAAACCAATCAATTAGAAAAAATCCTATCTTCATGTATAAATGGACAAAACTCTGACCAGCCATCCAACAGAATTCATCCCCCGCTTTTATTCTCTAATAGGTCTATTATTACAATAAGTTACATATAACCCAACATAATTGCAAATTTAAAATTTTAGGGTCCATGTCTAGATTGACAAACCTGCGGAGGGGAAAGTGTTGGATGGGTATCCATCAATGTCCACATCAGCTTCACTATCAGTATATACCAACAAATGCAATAGCCTTATTAAATCTACAAACCCCCATTATAAACCTACATTACTAATGTCTACTAAGGATGAAAATCAAACCAAACAGAAAAACAAAAAAAACAAAGAAACAAAAAAACCGACACCAGAAGTAATAATTCACAAATGCTAAGGTAGGTATGTCAACAACACTGATAAATAGACTTCTTATTACAAAAAGGCAGCATAGGAGAAACCCTCATTAAGACCATTCGGATTGAGACTAGAGAGACGAAATATCCATCTCGCCTCTTCACGGAGCAGTTGTTGATCCAGATTACCCTTGCGTTCTCCTAGCCTCATATGACAAATGCCCCATATTTGCAAATGTTTAAAATCACCATTATGAAAGGTATGTATATGTCGTGATAATGGTGTATCTTGTGACGTTCGAATGCAACTGAGATGTTTAGAGATTCGTCTTCTCAGTTCCTGAATAGTCTTACCGATGTAGAGTTTATTACAACCACATCTTATTGCATACACCACTCCTCTTGTAAGTTTGGATGTAGAAACACTTTACACCAACATTCAGCACCACTTAGGCTTAGAGGCGGTGTCACATTTTCTTAGCACAAGAAGTAGACACTTGGACACGCATAACACCTTTGTATTGGCACTGTTAAGATTTGTGTTAACACATAATTATTTTCTTTTTGATGGCACTTATTACTTTCAAAAGAGAGGGACCGCGATGGGTAGCACATGTGCACCCACTTACGCCAATTTATTTTTGGGGTGGTGGGAGTACTTTCACGTTTTCAATGATGATTTGAGTTTTTTCACTAGTCACATTTTGTTTTGGGGGCGGTTTATTGATGACATTTTGATTTTTTGGGAGGGGGAACGCGAGCTGTTTGAGGACTTTGTGGACATACTAAATAACAACGATTTGGGTATGCACTTTACATATGAAATCCAGAAGCAATCCATTAATTTTTTGGACATCACGATTAGTATCGATGATAACTTGAATATTCAGACTGACATTTTTCGCAAACCCACTGCGACCAACAATCTACTACATTGGACCAGTTGGCACCCTGTCCCGTTAAAAAATGGTATACCGACAGGGCAATACTTACGTGCCAAAAGAAATTGTTCCAATGAACAAGATTTTCAACGTGAATGTAAAAACTTGAAAAGTCGCTTTTTATCACGTGGTTACCCTAGGAAACCCTTGAAGAAGGCTTATCATAGGGCGTGCCATAGTGATCGAGCCTCCCTTCTTGCAGACACCACAGTTAGACCGAACACTGAGAAAATTATTAGGTGCATAGGGACATATGATTCGGATGCAGTGGAAATTAGGAAAATATTGCAAAAGTACTGGGGGATCCTAGCACTGGATAATGACCTCAGGGAAGTAGTGGGTCAAGGACCTAATATTACTTACCGTCGGGGCAAAAACCTGCGTGATCTATTGGTCCACAGTCACCATACAAGTGATCATATCACTAGAGGCCCGAGTGTGGTGGGGTCATACCCATGTGGACATTGTGGGTTTTGCCAATACATGATTAAGACACAAGATTTTACAAATCCAATTGATGGGAAGATCTACCAAATAAGGCAATTCATTAATTGCAGCACAAGAGGAGTGGTGTATGCAATAAGATGTGGTTGTAATAAACTCTAAATCGGTAAGACTATTCAGGAACTGAGAAGACGAATCTCTAAACATCTCAGTTGCATTCGAACGTCACAAGATACACCATTATCACGACATATACATACCTTTCATAATGGTGATTTTAAACATTTGCAAATATGGGGCATTTGTCATATGAGGCTAGGAGAACGCAAGGGTAATCTGGATCAACAACTGCTCCGTGAAGAGGCGAGATGGATATTTCGTCTCTCTAGTCTCAATCCGAATGGTCTTAATGAGGGTTTCTCCTATGCTGCCTTTTTGTAATAAGAAGTCTATTTATCAGTGTTGTTGACATACCTACCTTAGCATTTGTGAATTATTACTTCTGGTGTCGGTTTTTTTGTTTCTTTGTTTTTTTTTGTTTTTCTGTTTGGTTTGATTTTCATCCTTAGTAGACATTAGTAATGTAGGTTTATAATGGGGGTTTGTAGATTTAATAAGGCTATTGCATTTGTTGGTATATACTGATAGTAAAGCTGATGTGGACATTGATGGATACCCATCCAACACTTTCCCCTCCGCAGGTTTGTCAATCTAGACATGGACCCTAAAATTTTAAATTTGCAATTACGTTGGGTTATATGTAACTTATTGTAATAATAGACCTATTAGAGAATAAAAGCGGGGGATGAATTCTGTTGGATGGCTGGTCAGAGTTTTGTCCATTTATACATGAAGATAGGATTTTTTCTAATTGATTGGTTTTGTCTATCCATCAGCTTATATTATACTTGTACAGTTTATTAGTCAATTGCAATATTGCCCCCTCTACATGTGAATTCTATAAATTTCAAGATCAGATGTATTACATGCATCATAGATATTATATATGCACTGCAAATGAGTGAATGGGGTGCTAGGAATGAACACTTTTTTCCTATAAGTGGATAAATTAGTGATTCTATCCCTAATACCTAGAACTGTGGATTAAGTCCATAAGCAAGTGCTGGAAAGGTTTTTCCACACGCATGCGCGTTAGAGAGGATATGATTTTGAATCTAAGTCCGGGCGCATGCGCCGTCTAGAGAGAATCTAAGTCCGGGCGCATGCGCTGTTTTTTCTTGGGCCGTAGCTGTCATAACAGAGCGACGACGGAGCATAACAATGACGTACCTCCATCTCTCGCGATTGGCGGAGGTTATTGTGCCGCTGATTGGTAGATCTGTGATGTGCCAATGATTGGCCGGAGATACGGCGCAGTTTAGATTACGTGGGACCAGGTAAGTGCTTAGCCTACCTGAGGCACAGGTGTATAATTATGATCTTATCCGCCATTGGACTTTGACATTTGCCCACCCTGATTCACGTCACAAACAGAACATATAAAAGACCAAACCACACCAGGGGTCACCGCCATTTGCCCTACACCTGAAGACGCCCCGTTTAGGGGTGAAACTAGTTGTGGTGGCGGTGTGTTAGGTTTTTATTTGCTACTTCCACAGTTCCTTAATCCCAGTAGTCTGCAGCTATCTGGGTAGATTAGAGTACCACCGTTTGTGGACTAAAGTACATATATTAGTGAACTGTGGGAGAGTGATTTTAACTTTTTCACGGTGCTTATTGACTTCATAATATATTAATACTTATTAAAAGTTAAGTTTTAGATATAGTTTTCAAGGGGTGATCCGGGGCTCTTTGGGCTAACGGCCCTTTGCGCCAGTGTGACATTTGTTTAAATTTACCCTGGACCCCTTTGTTTTTTCTAGGCACTTCAGTTGGTTGTTTTAATACACAGATCAGCACATGACGTGTAATACACAGATCAGCACATGACGTGTAATACACCGATCAGCACATGACGTGTAATACACCGATCAGCACATGACGTGTAATACACAGATCAGCACATGACGTGTAATACACCGATCAGCACATGACGTGTAATACACAGATCAGCACATGACGTGTAATACACCGATCAGCACATGACGTGTCCTACACCGATCAGCACATGACGTGTAATACACCGATCAGCACATGACGTGTAATACACCGATCAGCACATGACGTGTAATACACCGATCAGCACATGACGTGTAATACACCGATCAGCACATGACGTGTAATACACCGATCAGCACATGACGTGTAATACACCGATCAGCACATGACGTGTAATACACCGATCAGCACATGACGTGTAATACACTGATCAGCACATGACGTGTAATACACCGATCAGCACATGACGTGTAATACACCGATCAGCACATGACGTGTAATACAACGATCAGCACATGACGTGTAATACACCGATCAGCACATGACGTGTAATACACCGATCAGCACATGACGTGTAATATACGGATCAGCACATGACGTGTAATACACCGATCAGCATATGACGTGTAATACACCGATCAGCACATGACGTGTAATACACCGATCAGCACATGACGTGTAATACACCGATCAGCACATGACGTGTAATACACCGATCAGCACATGACGTGTAATACACCGATCAGCACATGACGTGTAA
This sequence comes from Dendropsophus ebraccatus, assembly GCF_027789765.1. NCBI lineage: Eukaryota > Metazoa > Chordata > Amphibia > Anura > Hylidae > Dendropsophus > Dendropsophus ebraccatus. Next base: position 13,611,446 of record NC_091466.1, on the reverse strand, counting down.
TACACCGATCAGCACATGACGTGTAATATACGGATCAGCACATGACGTGTAATACACCGATCAGCATATGACGTGTAATACACTGATCAGCACATGACGTGTAATACACCGATCAGCACATGACGTGTAATATACGGATCAGCACATGACGTGTAATACACCGATCAGCATATGATGTGACCTGGAAGCCCTGCAGAGATAGGAGACAGCGCACTTTTTAACAAAGTAGAGACAGTGTGAGAAAACCAGTGAAGTGATAACATTGTGACCTGGAGAGATATAGTCTATTTTAGACTATGTTCACACTACGTAAAACTACGGCCGTAGTTTTGCGGGGTGGAACATAGCCTATCTTCAATGGGATCCCGGCCGGAGTGTACACACATCGTATACGCTCCGGCTGGGATTTATGCGGCGCCGCAAATAACTGACATGTCAGTTTTCTGCGGCCGGAATTCAGTGAATTCCGGCCGCAGAAAGCCCTGTCAGTTCACACAGTTAAGCAAGCGGCTCCGGCCGCTTGCTTCACTCGGTGCTATGGAAAGCTCTGATGCGGGCGCGCGCTGATGTGCCCGCATCAGAGCTCCGCGGCCGAAAGATCATCCGGACGGTACTTAAGTACCGGCCGAGATCCAGCCAGAGACTGGCCGTTCCGTGACCCGGCCGGGGTCACGGAACAGCCGGTCTCTTACGTAGTGTGAACATAGCCTTCAGCTATTTTACACCCCCGGGGTATACTCTGGCCTAGGCTATTTTGTATCCTGGGGTATACTCTGGCCTAGGCTATTTTATACCCTGTTGTATTCTCTGGCCTAGGCTATTTTATACAGCGGGGTATACTCTGGCCTAGGCTATTTTATACCCCGTCGTATACTCTGGCCTAGGCTATTTTATACCCCGGGGTATACTCTGGCCTAGGCCATTTTATACCCGGGTATAATCTGGACGGGGGTTAATCTGGCCTGCTTCACCAGTACTTAAGTACCGGCCGTGATGATCCGGGCTGAGACCGGCCGTTCCGTAACCCGGCCGGAGTCACGGAACGGCCGGTCTCATACGTAGTGTGAACATAGCCATAAAGGAGAACTCCAGCCAAAATAATTTTTTTTTTTATGTTATTACATAGGCAAGTTAGACAAACTCCAAATATACTCTAATTATTGGAAATGCACATATACTGCTATTTCCCTCAATTTAGTAGATGAGACAGGCTTTAATTTCTCTAAAAAAAATTTGATGTCACAACTCGGGCTACACCTGAAGGGTCCAGCAGGGGGCGCAGTATATGGAGAAATTACATGTAAAAAATTGTTTGTTGTCACAAATTTGTTGAAATTTTTCTAACTTTGCTTATGTAGTAACATTAAAAAATACATTTTGGCCGGAGTTGTCCTTTAAAGCAAATGTACCATCAGATACAATCGCTTTAATTTGACCCATGGATAGATTGGTGCCGGCACAAGGAAGCCGGTTTCGCGGGCCATTTTTTTAACTGTAGCCCGGTTCCCCTGTACCCGTTCTATCCACGGGTACCGAGCCGGGGCTGAAGCACTGGAGGCAGGCCCGCCCGCCTCCAGTGGGCGAAATCCCCCACCCCTCTATCATGTGGCTCCGTTAGAATCAATGGAGCTGCATCATAGAGGGGCGTGGGATTCCGCCCACTGGGGGCGGGCCGGCCTCCAGTGCTTCAGCCCCGGCCCGGTACCCGTAGATAGAATGTTTTCTGTGTTTCAATGTGTAAGATCTGATGGTGTGTAATATGTAATATGTCACCAGTCACAGGGGGGGATAAGGTGTAAGGAGGAAGAACGCAGGGGAGGAAAAGAATATAAGTATATACTGAGGGATTACATTTTTATTTTGTATAGAAAGATAAATATTAAAAATATAACCTACCGTATACAGAGAGATTAAACATCACACAGGTCCTGCCTCCTCCTGTTGGCCGTATATCTGCAGTATACATCCTCTGATCCTGCTGTGATAACTTAGAGAGATATACAGGGATCCATCAGTCTCACCGCTCATTCTTCCCATATACTCTGGTGGAGCTGATGTATCATCTATAGGTTCTCCAGGTTTAGTTGAAGCGTTGGCCAAAACCCAGTAGATGATTTTGATTTCCTTCTGTTGGACGTGTAGAATGACGTCTCCTCCTATAGCTCCGGATACATCTTTCTGTGCACAGGAATCATCACAGACGACACCTGATATAAAGGAAATATACGGGGTGAATGAGTGTAGGGATAATACCATAAATACTTTTATATTATTACTTGTCATGGATCTGGATGGTGGATCCTCTGTCCTTATTAAACTGGAGCAGGTGATTGAGGATACATACATACATGTAGTGATGCCAATCTGATGTATCTATTAAAATGCCCATGCGGGATAAGGTATGTTGTGTAAACAAGCAGACAAATTAAGGTGCGTTTTAATGAGTCTAAGGCTATGTTCACACTATGTAAAACTACGACCGTAATTCTCGCCGCAGAACTACGGCCGTAGTTTTGCGGTGTGCGACATAGCCTTATGTGCAATGGGATCCCGGATGGAGCGTACACACATCGTATATGCTCCGGCCGGGATCCCATGCGGTGCCGGAAAAAACTGACAGGTCAGTTTTCTGTGGCTGGAATTCAGTGAATTCCGGCCGCAGAAAGACCTGTCAGTTCACACAGTAAAGCGAACGGCTCCGGCCGCTCGCTTCACTGTGTGATATGGGAAGCTCTGATGCGGGAGCGCGCTGATGCACCCGCCGGCCGGCCGGATTAAGTACCGGCCGCAATGATCCGGGCACAGACCGGCCGTTCCGTGACTTGGCCAGGGTCACGGAACGGCTGGTCTGATAGGCCATGTGAACATAGCCTAAATCTGCAATTAGGAGGCTCAGTAAAGTGAAGGATAGGAAAGAAGAAGACAAGAAAAAGGAGTTTGGTGAAACTACAGTAGCATGCCATTTCTTGGACTGTCGGCACAACATTTGTGACTTATAGGTGAGCTTGAGGTATGTAATGACAGCGAGGAGAACTGCAGGTGGCTTCTCAGTCATGAAGCATTTTGGATCACAGAGCTTGAGACATTGAGCCCAAAAGGTCTCAATGAGGCGGCATGTAGCTTTAGGCTGGGTTCACACTACGTATATTTCAGTCAGTATATGTACTGTATATTTCAGTCAGTATATTTCAGTCAGTATTGCAACCAAAACCAGGAGTGGAATAAAAACACAGAAAGGCTCTGTCCACATAACAGTATATATACAGTAAATAACGGCCATTATTTCAATATAACAGCCGTTGCTCTAAAATAACAGCAAATATTTGCCATTATATGGCGGCCATCCACTCAATTTTAACATTGTGTGAACAGATCCTTTCTATGTTTTTAATCCACTCCTGGTTTTGGTTGCAATACTGACTGAAATATACATATACTGACTGAAATATACGTAGTGTGAACCCAGCCTTAGAGTATTTTTATAAATGTAATATTGGTAGTATCATGGTTTTCCTCCTAATAGGATCATGCGTGCAATGTATGTTTTATTCTTGTAAAATTTTCATAATGTTTATATAGTAGATTAGACTCACATATATTGGACGCCTCACCCTGCACGTCCTTGCGCATTAAAAAAGAGGAGGTCATCCTTCAAAACGTCCGCAGGACACCAGGTGGACGCTTGGGTGAATGTAGCAGCCTGTGAGCGAATTTTTGTACCAGTACCGTGGAATAAAACTTTCCTGCATGGACTAATGGGCTGAGTTTGTGGATTTCTTTCATTAGGGATCCAGCAGCATAGAGGACTACGGTCTTGAGGTACTCAGGTACAGGTGTATTTAACACCATTTTTTTTTCTCTCTATTTTGTATAATATGTTGGACTAAGAAGGACATAGTGGACAAGTTCTTTGGTGAGAATAATCGTTTGGACATATACGGTGCAGTTTATTATCTTATGTGCTTAGGAAGTGAGGATAACACTTCCAGTTTTAACACCTGCTTGACATTTAATGTACATGTATATTAGGACATTGTAGGAGAAAAGTAAAGAGTAGAGAAGAGCGAATAGTGAAATATTCGATAATTCGAAATTTGATTTGAATAGCTCCCGATATTTTCGTTGTTCGAACGTATATATCAAATCCCATTATAGTCTATGGGAGAAAAATACTTGGGACCTGGAAATAAATATTTGATCACTAGGAGGTCACCAAGTGCCCAATGACACCTCATGAAGATGCCAACACCTCTGGATGCATATGGGACAACAGGGGAAGCATGCCTGGGTACATCTAACACTAGTGATGAGCGAACATCACAATTTTCCCAAGTGTACGCCGAAGATTCACGGACAAATTATGAACGGAAAGTAGAAGCGTACATTTCGGGCTAGCAGTACGCACTTGGGTACGTATCAGGTCAGGTGCAGTGTAAAATACGTGATAACTAAAATTAACGATAACTACAAATCAGTAGCAGCAAGATAACAGGTATTATCCCGCACTCACAGTATACAGCCGTAAACTGGATATATAATTGCTTTTTACAATAATAAAATAAAAGAGCTGTTCAAATCCTTTACAGGACGCAGACTGCGCAAATCAGTAGAAGCAAGATAACAGGTATTATCCCGCACTCACAGTATACAGCCGTAAACTGGATATATAATTGTTTTTTACAATAATAAAATGAAAGAGCTGTTCAAATCCTTTACAGGACGCAGACTGCGCAAATCAGTAGAAGCAAGATAACAGGTATTATCCCACAATCACAGTATACAGCCGTATACTCTATCAATAGATGTCTGAACTCACTGCTTGTCTCACAAGAGCTTCTAAATATATGTTTTTTATACTTACAACAAGGGCATTTGGGGGCAGTGGCGTAGCTACCATAGAGGCAGGGTAGGCAGTTGCTATGGGGCCCTTGCAGGAGGGGGTCCCGGGGAGAAGGAAAGAGCATGTGTCCTTCTGCTTAACCCCTTATGTACTGCAGTGTGTAAGTGACCCAATGTTTACTTACATTCTGCATCACAAAAAAAGGGTTAACAAGCAGAAGACAAAGAGATCTCTGCTTCTCTGCTCTGATAACCTCTGACCTCTGTTCTCCAGCTGGCAATCAAGTAGGAACGGAAAATGTGCAGAGCTCCATGCAGAATTCAGTGGTTACCAGTGCACCAGCTTTATGTGCGTAGGGGAGGGAGGGGGGCCTTAAAAAGTTTTGCTATGGGGCCCCATGAATCCTAGCTACGCCCCTGTTTGGGGGTCCCTCCCTACCTAACTTCACCTAAAAGCTCTCTCTCCCTGGTATACAGTCTGTGCCTCTCTAGCTCCAACAAGTGAGATGAATCTGAAATCCACTTTTCTTATATTCAGCCAGCCAATCATAGTTTGAGTTTTTTTTTTAAGTCCTGCCTATTCCTAGTGCCTGTCCCTCCCCCCTGAATTTTCATTGGCTGGAAAAAAGCGCCAGGGGATGTGGGAGGGTGAATCAAATTTTTACTGGGTTATCGTTCAAATATTCGAACGCAATCGAATAGCACGAATAGCGTACTATTCGATCGAATAGCTATTCAAACGAATACGATTCGCTCATCACTAGTAAGGGGTAGACTTAGGAGCTGGGCCCACTCCATACATGGAAGATGCTTACTACGGCTTATTTCCAAAATCAATAGCAGTATCTAAAAAGTTATATGGGAAAGAGAAAGACGTCTTCTATTACCTGATTGGCCCCTATGGTGAAAAAAAACATAGGTAAATAGATTTAGTCCAATCCTCCTGGCCCCTGTCTGCACGGCCGGATTAAAGGGGGGGCACAAGGGGCACGTGCCCCTGGGCCTCCAACACTAGGGGGCCCCCACCAGCTGAAACCCGGAAGGGGAGTTCCGGAGCTATTTTTTTTTTTTTTTTTAAACCCCTCCGCCGCCCCGGCGCCAACCTCCGCCCCCTGGCGGTTTGGGGGGGTCGATGGGTCGGCCGGGGGATCAGGCAGGTACAGAGGCAGGCTGGAAAGGTCTCCCCATGCAGGGCCGGCGTGAGCTTCCGGTACAGACAGGCCGGAAGCTCACAGTGCAGCCCCGCGATGCCCGAACCTCTCTCCTGTTTGGCAGCGGCGTGATGACGTCACACGCACGCTGCTGAGCAGGGAAGAAGTTCGGGCATCGCGGGGCTGCACTGTGAGCTTCCGGCCTGTCTGTACCGGAAGCTCACGCCGGCCCTGCATGGGGGAGACCTTTCCAGCCTGCCTCTGTACCTGCCGCCCTGCTGATCCCCCGGCTGGTCCCCCTGCCAGCCGGCTAATCCCCCGGACCCCTGGCTAGTCCCCCTGTCACCCAGCTGATCCCTCAGCCCCCCGACCGCTCCCTCTTCCCTCCCTGCCTGTCACCTCAGCTGCTCCCACCCATTCTCTCCCCCTGCCACCCCAGCTTACCCCATTCTTCTCCCCCAGCCCCCCGATCTTCTGCCCCTGCAACCCCAGCCGCCCTCCCATCTTCTCCCCCTGCAACCCCAGCCGCCCTCCCATCTTCTCCCCCTGCAACCCCAGCCGCCCCCATCTTCTCCCCCCTGCAACCCCAGCCGCCCCCATCTTCTCCCCCCTGCAACCCCAGCCGCCCCCATCTTCTCCCCCCTGCAACCCCAGCCGCCCCCATCTTCTCCCCCTGCAACCCCAGCCGCCCTCCCATCTTCTCCCCCTGCAACCCCAGCTGCCCTCCCATCTTCTCCCCCTGCAACCCCAGCCGCCCTCCCATCTTCTCCCCCTGCAACCCCAGCCGCCCCCATATTCTTCCCCTGCAACCCCAGCCGCCCCCCATCTTTTCCCCCTGCAACCCCAGCTGCCCTCCCATCTTCTCCCCCTGCAACCCCAGCCGCCCCCCATCTTCTCCCCCTGCAACCCCAGCCGCCCCCCATCTTCTCCCCCTGCAACCCCAGCCGCCCCCCCATCTTCTCCTCCTGCAACCCCAGCTGCCCTCCCATCTTCTCTCCCTGCAACCCCAGCCGCCCTCCCATCTTCTCCTCCTGTCACCCCAGCTTCTCCCCCTGCAACCCCAGCTGCCCTCCCATCTTCTCCCCCTGTGACCCCAGCTGCTCCCCCTGTTCCCCAGGTTCTCCCCCTACCCCGGTTGCCCCAGCTGTTCCCCAGGTTCTCCCCCTCCCCCTGTTGCCCCAGCTGCTATCCCTGCCACCCTTCCCCAGTCACCCCCAGCTGTCCCCTATTAGTGATGTTCTGGGGTCACTTCCCTGCACTGAGCCCCCACAGATCTATGTATTCTGATCTGCCACAAAGCATCCAGTGTATAGGACCCAACTACAACAGCTGCAGGCACTACAACTCCCAGCATGTACTGACAGTCTGCAGCCCTCAGGATATGCTGGGAGTTGTAGTACAGCAGTACAATCCTCTCATAACTGTAGACAGATGTATTGCTGGACCTTCAGGGCTGATGGTAGTCACCCACAGACTGCAGCCACCAGGACACTCTGCACACAGTGATTTATTCAGAGACTACAACTCCCAGCATACCCTGAGTTTTAGTTCGACTGAAAATGTTATTTACAAGGGATTTGTCACAGATACAGATGAATCCAGGAAAGGAGCGGGTCAGCATGTCACATTTCACTGGTTCTATACTGGTGGGCCCCAGGTGCCCCAGTCCGACACTGGACAGAAGCGGTCCCCGAACTAAGACGTCCCCGGCCTCCTTCCTTCCTCCATCACGTCTGTTTGATGAGAAGAGCGGGCATCAAGCAAAGCGGCACCCCAGTACCTAGTACTACTGCCAGCCGGGGGGTGCCGCTCAGTAGTACTGGTTGCTGGAGTGCCGGCCTCCAGCACCCAGTATACACCATGCAGGTAACCTGTCAGTGCCGAGGGGAAGGGGGCACTGAGGAGAGGACAGCGCGCCGACGGGACCTCAAGTGGTAGGAAACCTGATTTCTCCAGCTGCAGCAGGGAGGTGACGTCACAGAGCCTGCTGGACGATCTGTCACAGCGGCTGCCAGGCTGAAGGAACCAGGAGAGAAGAGAGAAGACCCATCCCCCGCCCAGATCAGGTGAGTATGAGTGAATGGGGTATATTTACTATGGAGGACATTACAGCAGGGGTATATATACCATGGGGGACATTACAGCAGGGGTATATATACCATGGGGGACATTACAGCAGGGGTATATATACCATGGGGGACATTACAGCAGGGGTATATACTATGGAGGACATTACAGCAGGGGTATATACTATGTATGGGGACACATATCAGAGCAGGGGGTATATACTATGTATGGGGACATTACAGCAGGGGGCATATACTGTACTATGTATGGGGTCACATATCAGAGCAGGGGGCATATACTATGGGGGCACATTCGAGAAGGTGGTATATACTATGGGGGCACATTAGAGCAGGGGGTATATACTATGTATGGGGACACATATCAGAGCAGGGGGCATATACTATGTAAGGGGACATTACAGCAGGGGGCATATACTATGGGGCCACATATCAGAGCAGGGGGTATATACTATGTATGGAGACACATATCAGAACAGGGGTATATACTATGTATTGGGACACATATCAGAGCATGGGCCATATACTATGGAGGCACATTAGAGCAGGGGGTATATACTATGGGGGCACATTACAGCAGGGGGCACAGCAAGGCTGGACATTATTACTATATGATGGCACAGCAGGGGGCAATATTACTATAGGTGGGCACAACATGAGGACTTTATTACTATACGGAGGCACAACAGGAGATAATATTACTATATGTGGGCACAGGGGACATTATTACTATATGGGAGCACAGCAGAGGATCCTACATACAGTCATACCTACATTCAGTGAGTCACTGAATTACATGGGTTTTTTTTTGTTTTTTTTTTTGTAGAAAACTATTTGGTAGGGAACCCTGAAGTGAAAAGGGAAATATTGCTCTTTGCCATAATACACACGCTGCTTTTTAATAGCAGAGTTTTACTGTATCAGCTGAAATTGTGGCAAAACTGCATGAGATAATAATTCTGTAGTCTGTGTGCAGCATATGGTATATACTGTATATAGTCTGTGTGCAGTGTATGATATATAGCCTGTGTGCAGTGTATGGTATATACTGTATATAGCCTGTGTGCAGCATGTGGTATATACTGTATATAGCCTGTGTGCAGCATATGGTATATACTGTATATAGTCTGTGTGCAGCATATGGTATATACTGTATATAGTCTGTGTGCAGCATATGGTATATACTGTATATAGCCTGTGTGCAGCATGTGGTATATACTGTATATAGTCTGTGTGCAGTGTATGATATATAGCCTGTGTGCAGTGTATGGTATATACTGTATATAGTCTGTGTGCAGCATATAGTATATACTGTATATAGTCTGTGTGCAGCATATGGTATATACTGTATATAGTCTGTGTGCAGCATGTGGTATATACTGTATATAGCCTGTGTGCAGCATGTGGTATATACTGTATATAGCCTGTGTGCAGCATATGGTATATACTGTATATAGTCTGTGTGCAGCATATAGTATATACTGTATATAGTCTGTGTGCAGCATATGGTATATACTGTATATAGTCTGTGTGCAGCATATGGTATATACTGTATATAGTCTGTGTGCAGCATGTGGTATATACTGTATATAGCCTGTGTGCAGCATGTGGTATATACTGTATATAGTCTGTGTGCAGTGTATGATATATAGCCTGTGTGCAGCATATGGTATATACTGTATATAGTCTGTGTGCAGCATATGGTATATACTGTATATAGTCTGTGTGCAGCATATGGTATATACTGTATATAGTCTGTGTGCAGCATATGGTATATACTGTATATAGTCTGTGTGCAGCATATAGTATATACTGTATATAGTCTGTGTGCAGCATATGGTATATACTGTATATAGTCTGTGTGCAGCATATGGTATATACTGTATATAGTCTGTGTGCAGCATGTGGTATGTACTGTATATAGTCTGTGTGCAGCATGTGGTATATACTGTATATAGTCTGTGTGCAGCATATGGTATATACTGTATATAGTCTGTGTGCAGTGTATGGTATATACTGTATATAGTCTGTGTGCAGCATATGGTATATACTGTATATAGTCTGTGTGCAGCATATGGTATATACTGTATATAGTCTGTGTGCAGCATATGGTATATACTGTATATAGTCTGTGTGCAGCATATGGTATATACTGTATATAGTCTGTGTGCAGCATGTGGTATGTACTGTATATAGTCTGTGTGCAGCATGTGGTATATACTGTATATAGTCTGTGTGCAGCATATGGTATATACTGTATATAGTCTGTGTGCAGTGTATGGTATATACTGTATATAGCCTGTGTGCAGCATATGGTATATACTGTATATAGTCTGTGTGCAGCATATGGTATGTACTGTATATAGTCTGTGTGCAGCATATGGTATATACTGTATATAGTCTGTGTGCAGCATATGGTATATACTGTATATAGTCTGTGTGCAGTGTATGATATATAGCCTGTGTGCAGCATATGGTATATACTGTATATAGTCTGTGTGCAGCATATAGTATATACTGTATATAGTCTGTGTGCAGCATATGGTATATACTGTATATAGTCTGTGTGCAGCATATGGTATATACTGTATATAGTCTGTGTGCAGCATGTGGTATATACTGTATATAGCCTGTGTGCAGCATGTGGTATATACTGTATATAGTCTGTGTGCAGTGTATGATATATAGCCTGTGTGCAGCATATGGTATATACTGTATATAGTCTGTGTGCAGCATGTGGTATATACTGTATATAGTCTGTGTGCAGCATATGGTATATACTGTATATAGTCTGTGTGCAGCATGTGGTATGTACTGTATATAGTCTGTGTGCAGCATGTGGTATATACTGTATATAGTCTGTGTGCAGTGTATGGTATATACTGTATATAGCCTGTGTGCAGCATATGGTATATACTGTATATAGTCTGTGTGCAGCATATGGTATGTACTGTATATAGTCTGTGTGCAGCATGTGGTATATACTGTATATAGTCTGTGTGCAGCATATGGTATATACTGTATATAGTCTGTGTGCAGCATGTGGTATGTACTGTATATAGTCTGTGTGCAGCATGTGGTATATACTGTATATAGTCTGTGTGCAGCATATGGTATATACTGTATATAGTCTGTGTGCAGTGTATGGTATATACTGTATATAGCCTGTGTGCAGCATATGGTATATACTGTATATAGTCTGTGTGCAGCATATGGTATGTACTGTATATAGTCTGTGTGCAGCATATGGTATATACTGTATATAGTCTGTGTGCAGCATATGGTATATACTGTATATAGTCTGTGTGCAGTGTATGATATATAGCCTGTGTGCAGTGTATGGTATATACTGTATATAGTCTGTGTGCAGCATATAGTATATACTGTATATAGTCTGTGTGCAGCATATGGTATATACTGTATATAGTCTGTGTGCAGCATATGGTATATACTGTATATAGTCTGTGTGCAGCATATGGTATATACTGTATATAGCCTGTGTGCAGCATATGGTATATACTGTATATAGTCTGTGTGCAGCATGTGGTATATACTGTATATAGCCTGTGTGCAGCATGTGGTATATACTGTATATAGCCTGTGTGCAGCATATGGTATATACTGTATATAGTCTGTGTGCAGCATATAGTATATACTGTATATAGTCTGTGTGCAGCATATGGTATATACTGTATATAGTCTGTGTGCAGCATATGGTATATACTGTATATAGTCTGTGTGCAGCATATGGTATATACTGTATATAGTCTGTGTGCAGCATATAGTATATACTGTATATAGTCTGTGTGCAGCATATGGTATATACTGTATATAGTCTGTGTGCAGCATATGGTATATACTGTATATAGTCTGTGTGCAGCATGTGGTATATACTGTATATAGTCTGTGTGCAGCATATGGTATATACTGTATATAGTCTGTGTGCAGCTTATGGTATATACTGTATATAGTCTGTGTGCAGCATATGATATATAGCCTGTGTGCAGCATATGGTATATACTGTATATAGTCTGTGTGCAGCATATGGTATATACTGTATATAGTCTGTGTGCAGTGTATGGTATATACTGTATATAGCCTGTGTGCAGCATATGGTATATACTGTATATAGTCTGTGTGCAGCATATGGTATATACTGTATATAGTCTGTGTGCAGCATGTGGTATATACTGTATATAGTCTGTGTGCAGCATATGGTATATACTGTATATAGTCTGTGTGCAGCATATGGTATGTACTGTATATAGTCTGTGTGCAGCATGTGGTATATACTGTATATAGTCTGTGTGCAGCATGTGGTATATACTGTATATAGCCTGTGCGCAGCATGTGGTATATACTGTATATAGTCTGTGTGCAGCATATGGTATATACTGTATATAGTCTGTGTGCAGCATATGGTATATACTGTATATAGTCTGTGTGCAGCATGTGGTATATACTGTATATAGTCTGTGTGCAGCATATAGTATATACTCTATATAGTCTGTGTGCAGCATGTGGTATATACTGTATATAGTCTGTGTGCAGCATATGGTATATATTGTATATAGTCTGTGTGCAGCATATGGTATATACTGTATATATCCTGTGTGCAGCATATGGTATATACTGTATATAGTCTGTGTGCAGCATATGGTATATACTGTATATAGCCTGTGTGCAGCATATGGTATATACTGTATATAGTCTGTGTGCAGCATATGGTATATACTGTATATAGCCTGTGTGCAGCATATGGTATATACTGTATATAGTCTGTGTGCAGCATATGGTATATACTGTATATAGTCTGTGTGCAGTGTATGATATATAGCCTGAGAGCAGTGGATGATATATAGTCTGTGAGCAGTGTATGAGATTTAGCCTGTGTGCAGCATATGGTATATACTGTATATAGTCTGTGTGCAGCATATGGTATATACTGTATATATTCTGTGTGCAGCATATGACATATAGCCTGTGTGCAGCATATGGTATATACTGTATATAGTCTGTGTGCAGCATATGATATACAGTATAGCCTGAGAGCAGTGGATGATATATAGCCTGAGAGCAGTGTATGGTATATAGCCTGTGTGCAGTATATGGTGTATATCCTATGTATGTCATATGCTGCACACAGGCTATATATGCCATATCATGGGCTGCACACAGCTATGTATTTTAATCCTTAGGGTACGTTCACATGTTCCATATCCGCTATATATTCTACACAGCCTTTAAGTACTTTCTGGTTGCTCCTTACTGCTTCAGCTAGTGTACATGGTTGGGAACTGCAGATGGGGCTTAGACTTGCAAGTCCAGGTTCCTTCAGCGATTCACATCTGCATATGCTGGTATGGTGGCTGACACAGGGGGCAAGAGAGCACAGAAAGTACTGAAGTGCTGTGTTCTCGCATTATACATTATTAACATAAACACAAAGTGGGAACACACCCCGAGTGGGAATACACCCCTCCCCCGTCCTGTCTCTAGGGCCTGGCATCTTCCTCTGGACTGCAGCCTGTAGTGACCATCACATGCAAAACAGAGGAGGATGCTGAGCCACACAGCCAGGAGTGAGGAGGGGTAGGTGCTAAGTCTGCTACAGTAAGGCTAGGTTCACACTGCGTTTTCAGCATCCGTTTAACGGATCCGTTTTTTTTAACGGCCAGAAAAATAGGGTCAGCAACGTTTTTTGGTCCGCCAAAAAAAAACGGATCCGTTTTTTTAAATAATGGAAGTCAATGGAAAAACGGATGCACACAAATGAATCCGTTTTTTGCAATCCGTTTTTCATGCGTTTTTTGCAAAAAACGTATGCGTTAAACGGATGCTGAAAACGCAGTGTGAACCTAGCCTAAGTAGCCACCTGTATAGATCGCTGTATGGGATATATTTGGAAAAAAAAAAATGGGGGGGCCCCCAACAAAATTTTTGCCCAGGGCCTCCACCAACCTTAATCCGGCCCTGCCTGTCTGTGATTTCCAGAGACCTCCTTTATATTAATAGCAATAAAAATAAAAGACTTACATGACCGAAGTATAATCAGACAGATCAGCAAACAAGGCAGCATCTTCATTACTCTGTAATATCCAAGCAATGAGAAGCTGTGAGGCCGGATGTGCTGAATCTACAGTATGTAGCCTGACCACATGGTATGAGGCTACAAGAGGAAGCTACTAGATCACACAAGGTTTATTTTATATATACACAGAGCAACTTGTAACACACAAAGATAGAAGACACATAAAAAGGATGTCCTTTTTAGTAATCACAAAGAAAGGCCATCTAAGTGTGGTGACTACTTGGCCAGTAGTGGATGTTAGTGTCGTGACATCAGTGCTAGTGCAGCACACAGGTGTGATGTTGGCACTTGCTTTGTACATGGCCGGTAGTGTGTCCCCAAATGGTTGGTAACCTGCTGGGTTGTTGCGGGTTCCTTGGGCTCTTGTCACGGTAGTCCTGAGTGGCAACTGACCCACCTAGACCGTCGGTACCTTAACCCACAGAGAGGGGAAAAATAACTCAAGGTGTGCGGTTATAGGTACCGGTGCAGATAAAAGATGATAGAGTCTCGGTAGTATAAAAATAGAACAATTTTAATGTTAGACTTTTCAATAAAGCAGTACACATTACACAAGTAGATAAATCTTGGTACACTAAAGTGTTTGATCTTTGTGCTTGGAGGAGGTGCTTGAGAGTAGCAAGAGAAGAGAGGTAGTTGTAGCATTGCTTGTAGAATAGAACGTAGAGTAGAGTAGTTGGCCAGAGGAGCTCCAACCCAGCGTAGCTGTGTACTCTGTCGGAACCTGGAAATAACTTCAATAGTGAAGTGTTACTTGTACTTGTGTATAGTCTTTGGTCTGACCACCTTCTGCCTCCTGGTATTGTAGAACCCGTCTCAGTAGGGTAGTACAAGCCCCAGCCGAGGTTATCTGGGTGTAGCTAGGTTTCCGAGGTGTCCCAGTTACCTGCGCGCTAGGATGTGTAGGCCTTCTATACTAGCTGCTTTGTCCTATCGAGGCTAGTTCCTCTCTTGTCAGGATACTGCCCTGCTCTTTGTTGATGTGTTCCTGGCGTAGGTACTTGGCGTGGGTCCTTGGTTACCTCTCCCTTTTGGGTGCTTAGCACTGCATAATACTGTATAGTAATTGTAGTGAAAGAACTGCTGGTCTCTAACCACATCTGTACACTTTGGTGACTAGACTAGACGGCCCTTGTTGTCCCTGACAGGGGTCCTGGCATCAGCCAGGCCCTGGCTTAACTTCTGCAGGAACGGTTGCTGTTTGTGTCTTTCCCCGCTGAGAATCTGGATAAAACTGCCTTACACCTCTTCCACTAGTGAAACTCCTCCTACAGAGGCCTGTATTGTGCCTACCTGTGAGTGGTGGGGATGAGTGGGTGCAGGAGAAAGAAGGAAGACAATAGGCTGAGAAGTAAAGAGCACCTCCTATTGGTCAGCAATAAACACATGGAATATATAACAATATTAACCCATAACTCACTTCAGCTGTTCAATACATACAAATACACCAAGTGGTGAAACCTTAGAATACCTCATTCACCACTTTAACCTGAGAGAAAAATGGCTTTTTGGACAGGTGCACAGGAGAGAGAAAAACACCAGTGGTGGGACACCACATAAGGAGCATCCTGCACTCCCAGGGCCACAGATTATCATTCATGCCTTTCTGGGTTTCATGCATATCACGGCCCACATAAAACCCTTAAGAAAGCCCAGAGTACATATGGCATCCAGGTCTGCTGAGAAGAAACAGCACCCAATCCTTAGCAGCCTCACTGCAAAGGCAAATGTAGCCTACTTTCACCTCAGTGGGACTGGACAGGAACCCAAATGTCATGAACCTCGAGGAAAGCCCTAATGTTTGGGTCCAGGTTCAGGTACCACGAGCAGTGGAGAGATATGTCACTGCCTGGGGCACTTCATTGGGGCACTACCTGTTATACTTCCCTGGGGTGCACCCCATTACAGTGCCTGCCTGGTGGAGTTGGGTGCATCTGTGATGGTATGTGGGTACAGAAAGGCAGATACCAGCAGACAGGAAACTGGGGCTATGATGAGCAGTTTACTTAAAGGTGAATTGCGGTGAGGCACAGGGAGTGTTTGTTTGGTGTCAACTCCTTCCGGGTCAGCTGTTACATCGGTGTAGTAGCTGAGTGGGTCTAGGGTCACTTGGTAGCCTGAAGTGGTATAGAACCCACCAGCGCCTCACCAGCACTCGAAAGAGAATTAACCCAAGTGTAGTGATGGGTGTCTGAGTGCGGAAGAGACAAGTCAGAGTCCAATGCTTTACTAAAATGGAACAGTTTACTGGGAATAACCGTAGTGCAATACAAAAGAATACCGGTAACAACAGTACAGTCGATTGCAATACAGTAGATACAATCTTGTGCTTGTAGCTAAGGTGGAGATCAGCTGCGTGTAGTAAGAAGGTGCTTTGCAGTAGAGAGAGGAGAGGAGTTGCCAGAGGGGCCCTGCCCAATGTAGAAATGTACTCTGCCGCAACAGTCGAAGTGTGTAGAAGAAGAGAATAAAGAATACTCATACTTGTCTTTACCACCTTATGCCCCCTAGTTGCGAGCTACCCATCCTGGTGGGTAATACGAGCCCCAGGCCTTGTTATCTGGGTTGAGCAGACTCCCGAGTCTTCCTAGTTGTCCTGCACTGCACAATGGAATACGTAGACTTTTCCTAGTATCTTTGTTCCACTGGGGTCAGTTTCTATTACTTCTAAAGGTAACTGCCCTGTATGGGTTTAGAGAGGTTTACAGCATGGGCAAGGTGTTACTGTAAGGCTTCTCTCCCCTTGTGAAAGGCTTAGCACTGCATAGAGATTCTAGTGCTCATAGAAGAAAACGGTAACTTGCTAGCTGTGTCCCTGTTAGAGGACCTGGCCAAAGCCAGGCCCTGGCTTGGCTTCTCCAGAGACTTGTTTGTCTAGCTCCTTCTCTCACTGAAACTCCAACTAGACTGAACTGACTCCACCCACCAGGAACAAGGTCCTAACCTCAGGTATCTATCTAACCCTGGCTGTGATTGGTGGGCTGTGTGTGTTTAGAGAAGAGAGTGAAAGAGATAGGTTAGAGAAAGGAGGGAAAGCACCTGCACCTGTGAGTGGACAAAAGGCTATATGTGACACATAATAGTTAACCCCTGGAAGACTTCAGATGTGCAAAAGACAGGTTACACAAAAGACAGTAGTGACACCTAGTTGGAAAAAAACGTAAAAGTACAGTATGATGCCGCCTGGCAGGGATGTTACGGTGCTGGGCGAAGATTGATGTGGGTGATAATTATGTTGTTATGCTTGCGGGCTGCCCCAATGGTCAGTAATCTTCAGGAGTGTTTAGGGTCACTTGGGCACTTGTCACGGTAACCTAGAGTGGTAGCAAACCCCCCCGGGATGATGGTACCGCCACTCACAGAAAGGGGAACTAACCCAAGTATACAGTGTTGGGTAGTTGCAGGTGCTGACAGATTAGACCAGAGTTTTATGCATTTAGTAAAAAATATATAATAATATAATATGTAGAACAGTACACGAAATAACAGTAGTGCAAATCTTGACACAGAACGTTGGTGCTGACACGGAGGTAAAACCAGTGCTTGTAGAAGTAGAAGGTGCTATGCAGTAGAGAAAGAAGAGAAGAGGAGTTGCCAAAGAAGCCCTGCCTAATGTAGTAAATGTGCTCTGCGGGAACAGGTGTAGAAAAGAATACTCATATTCACAGATGCCAATAGTGGCTCTGAACCGCCTTATGCCCCATAGTTGCGAGGTAATCATCCTAGGTGGGTTATACGAGCCCCAGTCGTCGGTTATCTGGGTTTTAGCAGATTTCCAAGGTTTCCTAGTCATCCTGCACTGCACAGTAGGATACGTAGACGTGGCACGGTAGCTTTGTCCTACTGGGGTCAGTTCCTCTTGCTTCAGGATACTACCCTGCATTTTTTAATGAGCTTCCTGGCCTGGGCTAGGGTGTTCCTAGGTGGCTTCTCTCCTCTAAGTGGAGCTTAATGTGGTACTTTGGTGGCAACTTGTGACGCCAAATTTGTGGTGTATAACTCGGCCAGTGATGTAGGTTGTATTTGTCGTGATGCTAGTCCAGCACACAGGTGTGATGTTTGGACCTGTTTATATATATGGCCGGTTTGTCTCCCCGAATGGTCGGTAACCTTCTGGATTTGTTGCGGGTCCCTTGGGCTCCTGTTGAGGCAACCTGAAGTGGCAACTGACCCACCCAGGATGTCAGTACCACCACCCAGAGAGAAGGGGAAAAATATCCCTAGGTGTGCGGTGGTGTGTGTATAAGTGCTAGTGCAGACAGAAAGCAGAGTCTCGTGCATTTCGTATCAGAAATAGAACACTTTACTGTAGGACTTCAGCAATATAATGGTACACGTTAGGTGCAAATCTTGACATAGACTTGAGTGCTGACTTAGTGCTTGAGTTAGGTGCTTGAGGAGAGTGGAAGAAGTAGTTGTAGTGCTTTGTAGAAGTTAGAGAGGAGAGGAGTAGACCAAAGGAGCCCCCGCCAAGTGTAGACTGTGTACTCTGCCGGAACTGTAGTATAAATCTTTAAGTAGTAGTGAAGTGATACTCGTAGACAATGTCTGACATCTAGTGGCAAAACTTAGGCATAACTTTATTACCACTTTGCTTTTAAGTACAGGCTTTTGCGAGGGCCGTACAGAATAGCAACACCCGTGGTGGGACATCACACATGTACCGCCGATCCGGTCCCAGGCGTTTCCTGGTCTGAGTGGTGACCTGGGATGTGATGTGTCAAGCCTGCTCAGCCAACAAAGATGGGGCCTCTCTGCGGCCGCTGACTGGCTGAGCGGACTCGGAACGTCCCATCCCAGGTCCTCTCTTTAACCAGAAAGCATCCAGGGACCACCGGAGCGTCAGTGTGTGGCCACCAGCGCTGGAGCCAGGGAAGTAAGGGCATGTTATTTTTTTTATCCTCCCCGTTACTTGTGAAAAAAATAGGTCTGCCTGGAATTCTCCTTTAAGAACTTCTTCCACTTGTCACAGTCCAGATGGCTAGTAAGGGGTCAGCCAGGTTATAGTTTGTCACTGCTAAGCTACACTAGCTAATTCAGCTTCTTATGGGGATCTGACTGGAGGCCATCACTTCTCTGGGTATTTTTGGACTCCGCCAAGGCTTTCTTCCTCTGGAGCCATTGGGCTGGCTTGGATTCTTCTCTCTACAGTCACGTCTTTTATCTCTGAAGACTCAGGTTTAAGTTGCAGCTCAGCTAGATAACTAGAGAGCGGTCTATATAAGGTGAACTGCTCCAACCCTCTCCAAGATAACAGGCGACTGAATTAGGGTTTTCTAATAAATTCTACATTACAACCTAAAGCCTCTTTTACATATCTGTTATTTCTGTCTGTATTTGCAGATCAGCAGTGAGAGTATGGACCCATTCATTCCATTTGCCCCTTATACACATTCGTAATTTTACAGATCCGTATTCAGGATGCAACACAGATCATCTGGAGTGAATGAAGGAGTCCGTGCGGGTTCATATCTGTAGTCCTCTCCTCAGCTGCAGGTCCACACTACGGAGAAGGCTATGCATGTGTTATTGTAGCCTAAGGCTGGGTTCACACTGCGTTTTTGCAAAAAAACGGATGAAAAACGGATTGCAAAAAACATGCATTTGTGTGCATCCATTTTGATCCGCTTTTCCATTGACTTCCATTATAAAAAAAAAATGGATCCATTTTTTTTTGACGGACACAAAAACGTTGCTGACACAATTTTTTTTGTCCGTAAAAAAAACGGATCCGTTAAAAGTATGCTAAAAACGCAGTGTGAACCCAGCCTAACTAATACAATATGCCTGTATGTCTGTGGGCTAACAGTGCTAACTTTCACCACTAGATGGCGGTGTGTCCTAACACCAGGCTATGTATTTGGGTAAGAATACAACTAAACACCTAAATTTGATGAGTTAAACCTATTTGTATTATTTTTTAAGCCTCCAAAACAAAATTAACTTCTAGAGCCCCAATAAGCATTTATTCTTAAAGGGACAGCACCATATGTCCTAAAAGTGACCAGCAGAGAGATGAACTAATCTTTTAGGACATTCTGCAAGCGATCTCTACAATAGAGTCCCTGTGAGCCAGCTCTAGTAGTCAGCAGGCAGAAAGAACACACTCAATCCACAGCAATCCCTCTTCTTCCAGAACTTTAGCAACAGTGTAGGGAGGCGTGTAGACTGTCTGAGTGGCACCTCATTTAGCCTGTCAGAGATACTGGTGACCCAATTGGAGCTGATGCCGACTCCATACACCCACCCTGCCCCTAATTTACGTGGATGGAGGCATTCATACTTTGCCTGTAATCACATCTTCTGGGGGTCTTGTGTGGGAACTCTGTGTAACTGTTTGGAACTTGACTCTTTCCTCTTGTGTTGTTGATGAGTGTTGGTTTTGTTATTTGACTGTTTTCTCTGGTTTGACTTTTGGCTGGGACTTTTGGTTCTCCTGTTGTTTGTTATTCTGCATTGGTCGTGACCTGATTTGCCTTTCCTAGACTGGTGATTATTTCGGGGAAAAAGGGAAAAAAGGGTAGAGAAGTCAGGGAAAGTGAGGAAGCATTTGCTCAGCCTCCAACACCAGCCATACTGGTGATTATTTCAGGTCCCCCCCTATGCACATAGTTAGTGTAGGGACAGTCACCCAGTCAGGAACTGCTACCTAGGGCAGGTCGTCCAAATAGACAGGGGACGGAGCTCAGTTTAGGGCTCACTACTTCCCTGCCTCAGATGAAACAAGCAACAGTGTTCACTGTATATACAAAGAAGCGGAATTGTGGGAAAATGTGTGCACTGTTGCATAGGTCACAGTTCAGAGAGGAGACCAGAAATTGATCAGATCCATGGGGAAAAACTCCAAAGAAGTATATACAGTGGCACCTTGGATTACGAGCATAATTCGTTCCGGGGCGGCGCTTGTAATCCAAATCCACTCTTAAACCAAAGCAAATTTTCCCATAAGAAATCATAGAAATGCAGACAATTGGTACCCCAAAAATAATGATTTATTATTCTGAACAACATGTAAAACAGATGAAACAAACATTCAGAAACAGCAGAATATGTGATATTATAAGTTACTGTACAGGAGTGGAGAGGATGGGAAACACAAGGGCGGACAGAGACTGCAGGGAGCATGAAGGACTGAGCAAGGCAGATGTGGGCACATACATGCAGCACTCTCTGTCCGGGGAGAGAGGGGTTACAGCTATGGAGAGATTACCTCCACAGTCCTGTCCCCTGATGTAAGCCCAAGCCTGAAGTGGATCTGCTCTGATTTGGAAGGTGAGGGAGACCTCCTGGGTCAGAGTACAGGGCTGTAGACCCCGCTATGCAGACCATGCCCCTCCCCCACACCCCCTCCCACTCAGTACAGGGAGCTCTTAAACCAAGTTACCACTGTATTTATTTATTTATATTTTGACTCTTTTACATAAATGTATGTAGTACACATATGATTTTACCAACTTTATTTCATAGGGAAACCCCTTTAAAGGGAATCTGTCATTAGGCTTATTCCACCTTAAATGAGGGCAGCATAAAGTAGTGACAAAAATGCTGAATTGATCAGTGTATTACTTACATCATTCGGTTCAGCTGTTCTCCTAATATGCAGGAGAAAAGTATTTGTGCCACAGCCCTCC
Organism: Dendropsophus ebraccatus; assembly: GCF_027789765.1. Lineage (NCBI taxonomy): Eukaryota > Metazoa > Chordata > Amphibia > Anura > Hylidae > Dendropsophus > Dendropsophus ebraccatus. The sequence goes on along the minus strand of NC_091466.1, from coordinate 13,589,650 downwards.
ACCCTGCCCTGCAGCTGCTGACTGACAGCCAGCAACTAATAGGCAGAGTTTTCAGCTTCTCATGAATATCCAGGAGGACCGCCTGGAAAACTGGGATACAGCCATAGCCATAGGCTATATCCCAGTTTTCCAGGCGGTCCTCCGGCTGTATCCACCCTCTCCACGGAGGTGGAAGACAGCGGGAATCATTGCCGAGAGTTCAGGTTCAGACGAACCCGAACCTCAGCAGGTTCGGACCATCTTTAGTTATAACTTTCAAAATCTTAATCAGTAGATGTGATATAAATCAAGTTTGCAATTTACATTCATTATTTTTTTTGTTGTTGTTGTGCTGTAAAACGAAGCTGAACTTACCAGAAATCCAGGTCCTGTCTCCTGAAGGCTGCTATATAACAGCTATACTTACCGTATCCGGGTCCAGTCTCCTGAAGGCAGCTATATAAAAGCTATACTTACTGTATCCAGGTCCAGTCTCCTGAAGGCAGCTATATAACAGCTATACTTACTGTATCCAGGTCCAGTCTCCTGAAGGCAGCTATATAACAGCTATACTTACTGTATCCAGGTCCAGTCTCCTGAAGGCAGCTATATAACAGCTATACTTACTGTATCCAGGTCCAGTCTCCTTAAGGCTGCTATATAACAGCTATACTTACTGTATCCAGGTCCAGTCTCTGAAGGCAGCTTTATAACAGCTATACTTACTGTATCCAGGTCCAGTCTCCTGAAGGCAGCTATATAAAAGCTATACTTACTGTATCCAGGTCCAGTCTCTGAAGGCAGCTTTATAACAGCTATACTTACTGTATCCAGGTCCAGTCTCCTGAAGGCAGCTATACTTACTGTATCCAGGTCCAGTCTCCTGAAGGCTGCTATACTTACTGTATCCAGGTCCAGTCTCCTGAAAGCAGCTATATAACAGCTATACTTACTGTATCCAAGTCCAGTCTCCTGAGGGCAGCTGTCAGGGCCCCAGGGAACAAAGACACAGGACAAGTGGGCCCTATGGCTTACAAACCCCCCACGCTGTCCCTACCTACTTGCAGTGCAGGTCCTAAATGACCGTCCGCAACTGGGCAGCATTCCCTGCACTGCAGTAAGTGCAAACACAAAACAAGACGAGACAAACTAACACAATAAAGAATAGTCGGCAGGGCAAGGTTGGCAACAAATGGGCAGCAGAAGTACAGAAGAAAAATCCACAAGAAAGGTTGAGGTCACAAAATCCAGGTCAGAATCACTAATACACACGGAAAGGAGATACTAGGGCAAGGCACTATAATAGACAGTAGACAAGATAAACGGTGAAACAGAAGCCAGAGACAAAAACAATATGAACTGAAAACAGCAAGGAACACAAAACCAAAAAACAAAGAGAGAAACAGGCAAAGGGATAAGGAAACCAGAAATACAGACAATATGACAAAATGCTGGCTCTAGCTGAACAGACAAGCTGGACAACACTATCAAGAGCCCAGACTGGAGGGAGGGAGAAGCTTATAAGGGAACAGAAGACCCGGACTCCAAGCTGATAGGCTGAGCAGGAGAAACACACAAGAGAAACACAGAAAGCCAGAGGTGAGGAGACCTGTCAATCACAACACAGCAGAGACAATTAGTGAATAGACCACAGCAAAGGAAAGGGCAGGGAGAACTAAGAAAACATGGACCGAATCACTGAAGACACAAACAGAGAACACAGTAAAACCAGGAACGGATCATGGCCAAAAGCGCAGTCTTTGCAGCAGAGGGTGACACTGATGCCTTTTCAGGCGCGATCATGACACTTGCTTTGTATCACATCTACTGTTGATTTAGATTTTGAAAGTTAGAACGACAGTTACACTTTAAGCACAAAGAGTCTGGGTAAAACCAAAACTTTATTGAACAATATTTCAAGTACAGTACAGTAGAATACACAGTTTGGTTCACAAAGTGCATTAGCTTGAGAGCGGGTCTGTCGGTCACTTTCCCTTTAAGTAATAGTTCCTCTGCTATTTGCAGGTTAACTGAATGCTTTGGAGATGGGCAACTACATAATGATAGGGATTACACTCTGCTGGCTAAGACCTTCACAGCTTTGGCTTGGTTGCAGACTGAAGACAAAAGAAAAACCCTGAGGAAGTACCGGCCCCAACTTGAAGCTGATAGGAGCTTGGCCAGAGGCTGGAAACAGAAATGCGACAACTGCAGAGGGGACCTTTTAGTGAGATGGAACTTCTTCAACCCCTGACTTGACATTTGAGATGGACCACGCAAGGTGGTAAGGCAGGTGTCTCAGAAGTAGTTGCACCTGAGATGTGGAGCACCAGAGGTTTTAGAACTAGGCAAACAAGAAACTGGAACATAGCAGTCTGAACTCCTTCAATACTGACACTTCTACTGTCTCCCTATTGGTAGAGGGAGGCCTGAGGTAACACTAGGGCCTATTGACTCAGGCGGATGAGGAGACACTGACTGAGCCCTGATAGGCTAAGAGTGGGGTGGTGACCTAGACAGACCGACTCTACAAGCAGATGGTAGACTAGCACAAAGAAACACAGCTAACCTTTAGTATTTGCTACATGTCAGTGAATAGAGCAATAAAAATAGATGAGAATACAGTAAATCAGCACAATACCACACATAGAACCTCTGAGAATATGAATAAAGTGTCAGGGTGTGCCGCCCTACACAACAGTACATTCAGCAGCACAAAAATCTGTTTCTCAGACACTGTACTTACATTTTCGGTTTTGGTTTTAGTTCTACTCTTATCGGTTCTCGCCCTGTTCTGCCACTGTGGGACTCTAGGATTCAGCAGGTAACTCCCAGTTCCTTATATTAACAGCAATGGGATTTCTTAGCCACAGTGACCTCCTCCATGTAATAAGTTGCAGGGGAGGGCGGCTGTGATTGGCCCCATGGTAACAGCCAGGATCGCATAGAACAGTCTCATCTTCATCACTCTAAGATCAGTAGCCATCTTGGCATTACAAAGTAAGAGCTCTCCATTTGCTCTCTGATTATTAGTTTATGGCTGAAGACAAAGGAGAAGTCTGGTGTTGGCCTTTTTTATTCAAAAGAGTCGGGGAAGAGGTGGCTGAACATAACACCATGCACCTACCTCCCTGCCTCCAGTGCTGGGGTCCTCTGTCCTCTGCTCCAGTTCTCGATTCCTGGCCACTTCCTGGTCTGAGCGGGGACACGGGTCGTGACAAGTCAGGCCCACTCAGCCAGTCAGCAGCCATAGCAGGGTCCCGCCTCGGCCACTGACTGGCTAAGCAGGCCTGACACGTCATGACTCGTGTCCCCGCTCTGACCAGGAAGTGGCCAGGAATCGAGAACTGGAGCAGAGGACAGAGGACCCCAGCACTGGAGCCAGGGAGGTAGGTGCATGTTGTTATGTTCAGCCACCTCCTCCCCGGCTTTTTTGAAAAAAGAAAGACACCGTACTTCTCCTTTAGGGCCCTATTCCACAGGCCGATGAATAATGTAAATGAGCGCCGATCTGCTAGATCGGCGCTCGTTTACTGGGCCTATTCCACGGCCCGATGATTGTTTAGCGAAGGCTGCAGGGACATTGTTACCGATGTCCTTGCAGCCCTTGCAGCATACATTACCTAACAGGGCTTCTCCTCCGCTCTGTCTTCATCCCAGTCCCGCTCACAGCATCAACTCCGGAGCGGCGGCGGTCCCGGCCTGTGATTGGCTGAGCGGTCTGACAGCTCAGTCAGGTCGCTCTGGAGTTGATGCTGCGAGCGGGACCGGGATGAAGACGGAGCGGAAGAGAAGCCCTGTTAGGTAATGTATGCTGCTTAAATCATCGGTTGCCCGCTGTGCATAGCTATTCCACGCAGCAATGCGTGGTGGGCGACCAATGATTTTAGGTTTGGGCCTAAATAAACGATCAGCCGTTGACACGATCATCGGCTGATCGTTTTCTCTATTCCACCGAGTGACAATCGGACAAATCGGGCCGATTCGGCCGATTATCGCTCCGTGGAACAGGCCCCTAAGGGTTCTTACAAAGCTGTGCCCTGTCTATTTATAATAGTTATTTCAATAGAGTATAGTAAATTAATAAAATGAATAGGAAAAAAAATCAAGTTAGAACGGATCATTTTAACAAAGCAGTTGCCTTTTTTTAATAATCTGCTTGTCTATATAAAACAATAAACATGTTATCCATACCTGTCTGTGCTCCCCTGGTGTCCTCCTTTGTTGTCGCAAGGGTCCCCCACTGACTGCAGAGCCTCCATTTCGGAAACAAGCTCATCTTGGGAGTGACAGCCTGCTCAGCCAATCACTGACTAAGACAGGACAGCCTCACGGCCAGTGATTGGCTGAGCAGACTGTTACTCCCCAGAAGAGTTTGTCTTGGAAGTGAGGGCTCTGCAGTCAGTGGGGGACACTGGCGAAACCAGAACAGGACACAGAGAGCGCGGACAGATAGGGATAACATGTTTATTCTTTTATATGGCTGGGCAGTACATTAAAAAAGGCAGACTGCCATTTTTGCATATTAGTCTTTTCCTCTTCGGGTTTAAAAGGCCATAGTGCTTGAATTTTTCCTCCCACATTCTTATTTTTTGCGACACCTATTGTAATGTATTGTAATAACTATACATAGTATAGTATATAGTATACTATAAATAGTAAATAAATAGCACTATATATCACTATATATCACTATATTCCTTAAGTCAGTACGATTATAATACCTAACCTACATAGCTTTTATTTTATTTTGCTACTTTTAGGAAATTAATACTTAAAAATTTATGAATGTGCTTAAAGCAAATGTACCATCAGGTCCATCGCTTTAAGATTTTTACATGACTAGACTGGTGCCGGAGCGGGGATGCTGGTGTCGCAGTTCTTTTTTTGAACCGTGGCCCAGTTCCCGCACACGGTTCCAGTGCCCTTTGTGACAATCTCCCCTCCCCTGTGTGACGCGGCTCCATTGATTCTAATGGGGAGGGGTTTTGTCAGGTGGGCTGACAGACCTGCCTCCAGTACCTCATGCCGAGACAGTGCCTGGGAAAAGACCGGGCCACAGTTCAAAAAAAGGACCATGGCACTGGCATTCCCACACCCGCACCAGTCTATTCATGTAAAAATAAAAATGTATTGTTTGGTCTATGGGGCTATTTGAGTGGTCATTTTTTTGCACCATAATCTGTACTTTTTATTAGTACCTCACTCGTTTATATGCAAATTTTTCATCCCTTTTTATTTTATCTGCTTGTAATGCAACAAAACAAACAAATAGTATTTTGCATTGATACATTAAATCGGCACTCTATTGCTTCAGCTTGCTAGCACGTACCGATGTCAGGCAGCCTAAGAGACCTTCAGCTGTACTGACATCAGATCGGCCCCCTGCCAGACCACCAGTGCGCGTACGCTAAGCCATTTAAAAGCTGTTGCTAGCACCAGCATCTAAATGGTTAAATAGCCGTCATGAAGCAATTGCTCCGAGCCGCTCTAATGGTTTTTGTGTTGATGTAAAACTATGGCTCATTTGTGCAAAAATAAGCAATTTTTCCTTTGTTTTGCGCCAAATTTTTGTGCCTAAAAACAAGCGGTTCTTTCATCTGTTGCGTAATTAATAGTTTAAGGTTACAAACCCACTTGCCGGATCTGCAGCGAGTCTCCTTGCTGCGTTTTTGCAGGGAGACTCGCTGCAGATCCCGGCCCGGCCCTATACTTTCAATAGCAGAGAAACTCGCAGCAGGGATGTACATCCCTGCTGCGATTTTGTCTGCAGCCCGCCCCATTAACCCCCCGGCCGCCGGACATTATACATTGTATATCGCCCCCAGCCCTGCAGCCCCCGACCGCACAATCGCCCGCAGCCCCCCAGCCCCGCAGTCCCCGCAGGGCTGGGAGCGATATACATTACCTGATCCCGGCTCCTGCTTGCTTCGGCGACTCCCGGCACGTTCCGCCCGGCCAATCAGTGCGCTGCCCCGCCGCAGCGCACTGATTGGCCGGGCGGGCCGTGAAGACACCAGGAGCCCCGAAGCAAGCAGGAACGGGGACCGGGTAATGTATAATGTCTGGCGGCCAGGGGGTTAATGGGGCGGGCTGCAGACAAAATCGCAGCAGGGATGTACATCCCTGCTGCGAGTTTCTCTGCTATTGAAAGTATAGGGCTGGGATCTGCAGCGAGTCTCCCTGCAAAAACGCAGCAAGGAGACTCGCTGCAGATCCGGCAAGTGTGTTTGTAACCTAAAAATAAAAGACGAGCAGCTGTTACACAACATGTTTCTTTTCAGCGGTTAGGGAGCAGAACTGATGAACTCTGAGCTGGGACTTCACAATAAAAACCACAATGACTATGAAAAAATCCTGAGACAAATAGGTGACATGTCATATTTAGTCTCTGTACATAATTAGCCTTCTCTTTCTAGTCTAGTTATTCTCTTTCTATTCTGGTAATTCTAGTGTCAGTTATGGGAAACCGTGGCCTTGTATCTCACAGCTTTCCGCCTGTGAATCAATAGATGCAAAACAAGCAAGGGCAGGTGCAAGCAAAAATAGCCAATGTCACCAAATACTTCGGGGGTCCATGTCGGGGGCCAATGCATTCTGTTCCTCACTGAGAACTTCCGTGAATCGTCTGCTCACGGAGCGTCTGCTCTCTGAGAAGATCATCCCGGCCTGTACTGCAGGATGATCTTTCGGCCCGTAGAGTTCTGATGCGGGCGCATCAGCGCGCGCCTGCATCAGAACTTACCACTGCACACAATGAAGCAAGCGTCCGGAGCCGCTCGCTTCATAGTGTGCACTGACATTATTTTCTACGGCCACTATTTAATAAAAAAACTGACATGTCAGTTCTTTGCGGTGCCGCGAGGGATCCTGGCCAGAGCGTATACGATGTGGATCCCATAGAAGGCAAGGCAACATATGTTTTTGTACAAAGTACGGCCGTTGTTGCCGATAGCAACAATGGCCGTACTTTTACGAAAACATACGTTGTGTGAACATAGCCTAATGCTGTATCATATTTCCCCTCTCCCACCAGTGCTGCCACCTATAATGGGATTCGGTCTTCTTGTCTTGTATAAACGACAAAAACTCTTTTCCTTTGCAGTTTCCTAATATCTCCACCGAGCAGAAGCAAAACTAGGATTTTTTTTCAGATATTCTCAGGTTTCATACAGAATCTTCTGGATAAGTCAAGAGTTTGGGCCATGAAAATTAAAAAAAACAAAACATAAGGTATTCTAGGAGTTCACCAAAAATAGTATTGTCTATGGATGGGAATCCTTGGTTGCAGTTGAAGGCTTTTCAAGTAGTCACGTATCACACACTAGTCATGTCCTGTACATTCAGTCTCATCATACCTGTATAGAAGATGAAACAGTGTTAAAACAATGGAGTCCATAGGTAAAGCAAATATTCTGTGGGATGATAGTTTTTACACATCCCCCAGCCCACCAGGGAGCATATGTAAAATAACCTGGAATAGCCCGAACAGTATAAGATGTTATGCAGGTGGCCTTGTCAGGGCTTCATACAAGTTGTTCAGAGCCATAACCCACTCTGTGTGACCCTGCTATATACACCCAGTGCCTCTAAGGATATACAGAAATAGCGGCATTGCCATAGGGTAACCTGCTGCAGGCATATTCTCTTCTAGAGCAGGGGCCCCCAACCACCAGTCCGTGGATCAGTAACGCTGTATAGCCCCTGTCCTGTCCATACATATGGTAGTGTAATATCTAATGTACAGGTCTTCTCCTGCGGGCCGCGCCATCATCTCTACCCATAGGTGACACAGCGGGTCCTGTGGGTTACACAGTATCAGGGGCATCATGCATATCTCCCAACCGTCCCGCATCCAGCGGGACAGTCCCGACTTCAGGGTCATGTCCCGCTCCATAGACAGGCAGAGCACACTGGGAGTTGTAGTCCCACACTGTCTGTGTACACCTGAGACTCTGCAGTTCCTCTAGGACTAAAATAAAATAATTGCCTCATAGGGAAAAACTGCAGAAATAGATGAATGTGTGACGTGTGGTTAGATGCAGAAGCCAATGTTACCTAGTTATGTAGTACAGCTAAAAAGAAGACACAACAAAGGGGTCCTCATAGTTACCCCGGTCAGGAGAAAAAAAGGGGATGTAATCCATAATATGTTTTATCACTTATTGCCAGCTAAAGTCTTCAGAAATTAAAAAGATTTTTTGCAGAGGAAATGAGCCAAAGCCAAGAGTTAGCTCAGAAGGAATAGAGATAGAAAGAAGATAGAAAGTGCCATACTTACCATCCTGGTCAATCCATTTTCTTCTGCAAGAAAACCAGTGTACTACCAGGGCACTACCCTATGATTGTGTGAAAAACAGTGGAAGACATGATATGGGGGTAAGGGGTGTGTCGGGGTGGTGGTGGTAGGGGCGTGTCTTTGGGTGGGGTTAGGGGCGTGTCCATGTCCCTCTTTCCTCTCAGCCAAAGTTGGGAGGTATGCATCATGGGGGGTGGGGGAGGGGGGGGTGTTAATTACTGCAATACCAAGAAAATCATGGGGGGGTTACTTCTGCAATACCAGGGGCATCATGGGGGATTAACTACTGCAATACCAGGCGCATGATGGGGGATTAACTACTGCAATACTAGGGGCATCATGAGGGGGTAACTATTACAATATCAGGGCATCAATGGTTGACTACTGCAATACCACTTCTATACTCTATTCTATTCTAGTCTATTGAGGGGACCAAAAGCGTAGAGAACTGGGGAGTCATATGAAAATTTTGGGTCTCTGTCAGTGCAGCATTAAAGGGGTTATCCAGTGCTACAAAAACATGGCCACTTTCTTCTAGAGACAGCCCCGCTCTTGTCTCCAGCTTAGACGGGGTTTTGCTGCTTAGTTCCATTGAACAAGCACGCTCCAACTCCGCTCAACTGCAGTAAACCATAGTCCGTACATTTGGTAGTATGCTACGCCTATTGCTTCACTCCAGGTAACCAGGCACAGAGTGGAGGAGGAAGAAGGTGAGTGGGGTTTTATTACTTTTTATTTGGTGGGGACCAAATGGTGTGTGTGGGGGGGGGGGCTGGGTCCATTTATTTAATAGGGCAGTTAACTACCTAGTAGGGGCATCTACTTATTTGGAAAGGGGTTAACTTCCTACTAGCCCCTACTACCTAATAGGGGGGTGGGGGTTATCTACTAGGGACATCTACTTATAGAGAATGTCCCTTAAGTATCTAGGGTATTACATACCTACTGGGGCATTTATCTAATCAAGAGGGTTATTTACCTAACAGGGGCACTAACAATTGAACCTCTAGCCTCAGGCAGTGCCATCTAGTGAGAAGTGGGGGGCGGGTGGCACCTGTACTATCATACTATAACAGCACAGGACATGTATGACGGCACAGAGCCTCCTTAGTGGGTTCTTCCTTGTGAGGGCATAAAGGGAGCTGCCTGGGCACTTTACCGTTATATGGCGGCCATCCACTCAATCTCAACATTGTGTGAACAGATCCTTTCTGTGTTTTTAATCCACTCCTGGTTTTGGTTGCAATATGAGGACCACAATACTGACTGAAATATACGTAGTGTGAACCCAGCCATATACTGTATGTAGTAAGTATTGTTTGAGTGTATATGTCAGAGGTCAGCACACATAGGAGCATATTATGCTAACAATGAATGAGCGGTGTAGTACCATTAGTCCCAGCATTAAGGGCAGTGTGTTCTTTTCTTACATACAGTAGAATATCATAGTCATTGTTGTAGCTGATGGGGCAGGGGGGTGATGGGGGCAATAGTGATGGCTGCACTAATATTACATATATATACTGTATATATATATATATATATATATTTTTTTTTTTTTTTTTTTTTTTTCCTTTTACAGGTGTTTGTTCAGAGCTTTTTTTTGTGTGTGAACATTGTGAGACTTGTTACCAAACGTTCTTGTGGCTTTGAGCATACATCATCTACTCCTTTTACAGCCTGGATCTATTCTTAGTCGTGACATTAAGATGTACATCCTGTGGATTTTACCGACCACAAGGCATGAGATCTTCAACATGTAGAGTTTTAGATATAATTACTATAAAACATTATAAAAGGTAAAAAAATATATATATTCTCAATAATATTCTCAGGAATCTTACCAGCTGCTATCACCCTATCCACTGCTGCACACACCAACCTTCTCTCTTATAAGGGATGGGCAGATGGTCGGCACACCCTGGCACCTACTCTGAGCTATTGGGGTAGCTCATCTTTACACAGCAACCCCCCTAACCCCCCCTCCCATACTCCTCAGTCATCTTGCATGAGGATGTGTCTGCTGCTATGGGCTTGGGCTATATCAGAATCCGGAGCAAAGGAGTCGTTGCAGGATCGGTAAGCATGAGCGTACATAACCTGCTCGGCGCCGCGGCTGCATGTGAGGCTCCCGGCTCCCATCGGTCCTGCTCAGCCAATCAGTGCACGGCAGCACTGATTGGCTGCGCGGGACCGGAGTCGGGCTGCGAGCTGCGGGGGGTTAACTCACATACTCACAGCGGGATGTCAATCACGCTGCCAGTATTTGTCCTCATAGAGATGAATAGCCCTGGATCCGCAGCGGATCCAATACGTGTGAAGGCACCCTATAGTAGAATTGTCTCAGTCGCCCCTAGCAACCAATCAGATTCCACCTTTCAATTTCCAAGGTATCTTTGAGGAATGAAAGGTGGAATCTGATTGGTTGCTAGGGGCAACTGAGCCAGTTTCACTTTACACCATGTTTGATAAATCTCCCCCTGTGTGTTATACCAGAGGACACCATACCTGTACATGTTGGGCCTCGCCATACACAGTTGTAGAGTCTTGTCTTTCTTCCTGAGGCTGGTGAGAGGGATTTTCCACTTGTTTTGTGATGCTTTTTACCTGTGTTATAAGAATATATCTATATATCATGTACAATGGTATATTCTCCTCTATCTTTCATGTCGCTGACCCGTTACCTCTTCTATATTACCAGCTGCAGAGAACCAGAATGTTACATAGAGAGTTGTTGTATGTGGTGTACAAGCTGGGGAGATTTACACTGATATAATCACAACTCTCATCATCTACACTGAGGAGAGTCTACAGCAGAGTATATAGAAGAATACTGCTATATACTGCATCAACTACACTGAGGAGAGTCTACAGCAGAGTATATAGAAGAATACTGCTATATACTGCATCAACTACACTGAGGAGAGTCTACAGCAGAGTATATAGAAGAATACTGCTATATACTGCATCATCTACACTGAGGAGAGTATACAGCAGAGTATATAGAAGAATACTGCTATATACTGCATCATCTACACTGAGGAGAGTCTACAGCAGAGTATATAGAAGAATACTGCTATATACTGCATCATCTACACTGAGGAGAATATACAGCAGAGTATATAGAGGAATACTGCTATATACTGCATTATCTACACTGAGGAGAATATACAGCAGAGTATATAGAAGAATACTGCTATATACTGCATCATCTACACTGAGGAGAGCCTACAGCAGAGTATATAGAAGAATACTGCTGTATATAGTAATATATACAAGACATGAAGGAGTGGGATTACTCAGTTACTATAAGTATTAGATATTTATCATTAGTGATATAATAAGAGATTACTACCTGAGCGTATGTGGTTATACCATCAGCCACTTCACTTCCTCCCAAACCTGAAACAGAAATAATAGTAATGTATTTGGCGGTGACACGTGATATACCGTACACATACAGTGATACTTCCAGTACAGGATAGTCACACACTAACTTTGGTCACTTGGTCCGGTGAGCCGGGATTCCGCTCCATTACTTTGGTTTCTCTAGAAGCCGGAAAATAAAGAGACGCAAAATATGGAAATTCTGTTTTTACGTTTGTAGATAAAATAAAGTAATAACAAAATCTTCATCTACAATCTGCTGAAATACTAAAGGTTTGACTTGGGGTACAGGATAGTGACACTTGGGGTACAGGATAATGACACTTGGGGTACAGGATAATGACACTGACACTTGGGGTACAGGATAATGACACTTGGGGTACAGGATAATGACACTTGGGGTACAGGATAGTGACACTTGGGGTACAGGATAATGACACTTGGGGTACAGGATAATGACACTTGGGGTACAGGATAGTGACACTGACACTTGGGGTACAGGATAATGACACTGACACTTGGGGTACAGGATAATAATACTTGGGTACAGGATAATGTGACTTGGTGTACAGGATAATGACACTTGGGGTACAGGATAATAACACTTGGGGTACATGATGATGACACTTGGGGTACAGGATAATGATACATGGGGTACAGGATAGTGACACTTGGGGTACAGGATAGTGACACTTGGGGTACATGATGATGACACTTGGGGTACAGGATAATGATACATGGGGTACAGGATAGTGACACTTGGGGTACAGGATAGTGACACTTGGGGTACAGGATAGTGACACTTGGGGTACAGGATAATGATACACGGGGTACAGGATAGTGACACTGACACTTGGGGTACAGGATAATGACACTTGGGGTACAGGATAGTGACACTTGGGGTACAGGGTAGTGACACTTGGGGTACAGGGTAGTGACACTTGGGGTACAGGATAATGACACTTGGGGTACAGGATAATGACACTTGGGGTACAGGATAATGTGACTTGGTGTACAGGATAATGACACTTGGGGTACAGGATAATGATACATGGGGTACAGGATAGTGACACTTGGGGTACAGGATAGTGACACTTGGGGTACAGGATAGTGACACTTGGGGTACAGGATAATGACACTGACACTTGGGATACAGGATAATGACACTTGGGGTACAGGATAATGATACATGGGGTACAGGATAGTGACACTTGGGGTACAGGATAGTGACACTTGGGGTACAGGATAGTGACACTTGGGGTACAGGATAATGACACTTGGGGTACAGGATAATGATACATGGGGTACAGGATAATGACACTTGGGGTACAGGATAGTGACACTTGGGGTACAGGATAATGACATTTGGGGTACAGGATAATGACACTTGGGGTACAGGATAATGACACTTGGGGTACAGGATAATGTGACTTGGTGTACAGGATAATGACACTTGGGGTACAGGATAATGATACATGCGGTACAGGATAATGACACTTGGGGTACAGGATAGTGACACTTGGGGTACAGGATAGTGACACTTGGGGTACAGGATAATGACACTGACACTTGGGATACAGGATAATGACACTTGGGGTACAGGATAATGATACATGGGGTACAGGATAATGACACTTGGGGTACAGGATAATGACACTTGGGGTACAGGATAGTGACACTTGGGGTACAGGATAATGATATTTGGGGTACAGGATAATGACATTTGGGGTACAGGATAATGATACATGGGGTACAGGATAATGACACTTGGGGTACAGGATAGTGATACTTGGGGTACAGGATAGTGACACTTGGGGTACAGGATAATGACACTGACACTTGGGGTACAGGATAATTACATTTGGGGTACAGGATAATGATACATGGGGTACAGGATAATGACACTTGGGGTACAGGATAGTGACGCTTGGGGTACAGGATAGTGACACTTGGGGTACAGGATAGTGACACTTGGGGTACAGGATAATGATACATGGGGTACAGGATAATGACACTTGGGGTACAGGATAGTGACACTTGGGGTACAGGATAGTGACACTTGGGGTACAGGATAGTGACACTTGGGGTACAGGATAATGACACTGACACTTGGGGTACAGGATAAGGACACTTGGGGTACAGGACAATGACACTGACACTTGGGGTACAGGATAATGACACTGACACTTGGGGTACAGGATAATTACATTTGGGGTACAGGATAATGATACATGGGGTACAGGATAATGACACTTGGGGTACAGGATAGTGACGCTTGGGGTACAGGATAGTGACAATTGGGGTACAGGATAGTGACACTTGGGGTACAGGATAATTACATTTGGGGTACAGGATCATGATACATGGGGTACAGGATAATGACACTTGGGGTACAGGATAGTGACACTTGGGGTACAGGATAATGACACTGACACTTGGGGTACAGGATAATGACACTGACACTTGGGGTACAGGATAAGGACACTTGGGGTACAGGACAATGACACTGACACTTGGGGTACAGGATAATGTGACTTGGTGTACAGGATAATGACACTTGGGGTACAGGATAATGACACTTGGTGTACAGGATAGTGACACTTGGGGTACAGGATAGTGACACTTGGGGTACATGATGATGACACTTGGGGTACAGGATAATGATACATGGGGTACAGGATAGTGACACTTGGGGTACATGATGATGACACTTGGGGTACAGGATAATGATACATGGGGTACAGGATAGTGACACTTGGGGTACAGGATAGTGACACTTGGGGTACAGGATAATGACACTTGGGGTACAGGATAATGATACATGGGGTACAGGATAATGACACTTGGGGTACAGGATAGTGACACTTGGGGTACAGGATAATGACACTTGGGGTACAGGATAATGACACTTGGGGTACAGGATAATGTGACTTGGTGTACAGGATAATGACACTTGGGGTACAGGATAATGATACATGGGGTACAGGATAATGACACTTGGGGTACAGGATAGTGACACTTGGGGTACAGGATAGTGACACTTGGGGTACAGGATAGTGACACTTGGGGTACAGGATAATGATACATGGGGTACAGGATAGTGACACTTGGGGTACAGGATAGTGACACTTGGGGTACAGGATAATGACACTTGGGGTACAGGATAATGTGACTTGGTGTACAGGATAATGACACTTGGGGTACAGGATAATGATACATGGGGTACAGGATAATGACACTTGGGGTACAGGATAGTGACACTTGGGGTACAGGATAGTGACACTTGGGGTACAGGATAATGATACATGGGGTACAGGATAGTGACACTTGGGGTACAGGATAGTGACACTTGGGGTACAGGATAATGACACTTGGGGTACAGGATAATGTGACTTGGTGTACAGGATAATGACACTTGGGGTACAGGATAATGATACATGCGGTACAGGATAATGACACTTGGGGTACAGGATAGTGACACTTGGGGTACAGGATAGTGACACTTGGGGTACAGGATAATGACACTGACACTTGGGATACAGGATAATGACACTTGGGGTACAGGATAATGATACATGGGGTACAGGATAATGACACTTGGGGTACAGGATAATGACACTTGGGGTACAGGATAGTGACACTTGGGGTACAGGATAATGATATTTGGGGTACAGGATAATGACATTTGGGGTACAGGATAATGATACATGGGGTACAGGATAATGACACTTGGGGTACAGGATAGTGATACTTGGGGTACAGGATAGTGACACTTGGGGTACAGGATAATGACACTGACACTTGGGGTACAGGATAATTACATTTGGGGTACAGGATAATGATACATGGGGTACAGGATAATGACACTTGGGGTACAGGATAGTGACGCTTGGGGTACAGGATAGTGACACTTGGGGTACAGGATAGTGACACTTGGGGTACAGGATAATGATACATGGGGTACAGGATAATGACACTTGGGGTACAGGATAGTGACACTTGGGGTACAGGATAGTGACACTTGGGGTACAGGATAGTGACACTTGGGGTACAGGATAATGACACTGACACTTGGGGTACAGGATGATGACACTGACACTTGGGGTACAGGATAATTACATTTGGGGTACAGGATAATGATACATGGGGTACAGGATAATGACACTTGGGGTACAGGATAGTGACGCTTGGGGTACAGGATAGTGACACTTGGGGTACAGGATAGTGACACTTGGGGTACAGGATAATTACATTTGGGGTACAGGATCATGATACATGGGGTACAGGATAATGACACTTGGGGTACAGGATAGTGACACTTGGGGTACAGGATAATGACACTGACACTTGGGGTACAGGATAATGACACTGACACTTGGGGTACAGGATAAGGACACTTGGGGTACAGGACAATGACACTGACACTTGGGGTACAGGATAATGTGACTTGGTGTACAGGATAATGACACTTGGGGTACAGGATAATGACACTTGGTGTACAGGATAGTGACACTTGGGGTACAGGATAGTGACACTTGGGGTACATGATGATGACACTTGGGGTACAGGATAATGATACATGGGGTACAGGATAGTGACACTTGGGGTACATGATGATGACACTTGGGGTACAGGATAATGATACATGGGGTACAGGATAGTGACACTTGGGGTACAGGATAGTGACACTTGGGGTACAGGATAATGACACTTGGGGTACAGGATAATGATACATGGGGTACAGGATAATGACACTTGGGGTACAGGATAGTGACACTTGGGGTACAGGATAATGACACTTGGGGTACAGGATAATGACACTTGGGGTACAGGATAATGTGACTTGGTGTACAGGATAATGAGACTTGGGGTACAGGATAATGATACATGGGGTACAGGATAATGACACTTGGGGTACAGGATAGTGACACTTGGGGTACAGGATAATGACACTTGGGGTACAGGATAGTGACACTTGGGGTACAGGATAATTACATTTGGGGTACAGGATAATGATACATGGGGTACAGGATAATGACACTTGGGGTACAGGATAGTGACGCTTGGGGTACAGGATAGTGACACTTGGGGTACAGGATAGTGACACTTGGGGTACAGGATAATGACATTTGGGGTACAGGATAATGATACATGGGGTACAGGATAATGACACTTGGGGTACAGGATAGTGACGCTTGGGGTACAGGATAGTGACACTTGGGGTACAGGATAGTGACACTTGGGGTACAGGATAATGACATTTGGGGTACAGGATAATGATACATGGGGTACAGGATAATGACACTTGGGGTACAGGATAGTGACACTTGGGGTACAGGATAGTGACACTTGGGGTACAGGATAATGACACTGACACTTGGGATACAGGAAAGTGACACTTAGGGTACAGGATAGTAACACTTGGGGTACAGGATAGTGACACTTGGGGTACAGGAAAGTGACACTTGGGGTACAGGATAGTGACACTTGGGGTACAGGATAATGACACTTGGGGTACAGGATAGTGACACTTGGGGTACAGGATAATGACACTTGGGGTACAGGATAATGACACTTGGGGTACAGGATAGTGACACTTGGGGTACAGGATAGTGACACTTGGGGTACAGGATAATGACACTTGGGGTACAGGATAATGACATTTGGGGTACAGGATAATGATACATGGGGTACAGGATAATGACACTTGGGGTACAGGATAGTGACGCTTGGGGTACAGGATAGTGACACTTGGGGTACAGGATAGTGACACTTGGGGTACAGGATAATGACATTTGGGGTACAGGATAATGATACATGGGGTACAGGATAATGACACTTGGGGTACAGGATAGTGACACTTGGGGTACAGGATAGTGACACTTGGGGTACAGGATAATGACACTGACACTTGGGATACAGGAAAGTGACACTTAGGGTACAGGATAGTGACACTTGGGGTACAGGATAGTAACACTTGGGGTACAGGATAGTGACACTTGGGATACAGGAAAGTGACACTTGGGATACAGGATAGTGACACTTGGGGTACAGGATAGTAACACTTGGGGTACAGGATAGTGACACTTGGGGTACAGGAAAGTGACACTTGGGGTACAGGATAGTGACACTTGGGGTACAGGATAATGACACTTGGGGTACAGGATAGTGACACTTGGGGTACAGGATAATGACACTTGGGGTACAGGGTAATGACACACTGAATCTTGGGGTAGCTATATATTTGGCATATACCTAAGGGAACATTGCTTATACATTACTCTATTCCCTGCACCCCATTATTCTGGATCTCCATTAGGAGATGAAACACTGTCTGTGATAGAGAGGACACCATACCTGTACATGCTGGGCCTCACCATACACAGTTGCAGAGTCTTGTCTTTCTTCCTGAGGCTGGTGATAGGGATTTTCCCTTTGTCTTTCAATGGGTCTCACCTGTGTTATTAAATATATATATATATATCTATCAGGTACAATGTTATATTCTTCTGTATCTTTCATCTCGCTGACCTGTTACCTCTTCTATATTACCAGCTGCAGAGAACCAGGGAACCAGAATGTTACATAGAGGGTTGCTATATGTGGAGTACAAGCTGGTTGGATTTACACTGATATAATCACAACTCTCATCATCTACACTGAGGAGAGTCTACAGCAGAGTATATAGAAGAATACTGCTATATACTGCATCATCTACACTGAGGAGAGACTACAGCAGAGTATATAGAAGAATACTGCTATAGGCTGGGTTCACACTACGTAAGTTTCCGGCCGTAGCGTGCTCCGTGAATAAGCGGCCGGAAACTTACGTAGTTTGCGTACAATGTAAAGTATACGATCCACGGCCGCACAGTTCACACTACGTACGAACTTACGCCCGGATCGTAATAAATGAACCAGACCATTATTTCGGGACGGAAATGCCGTAACTTACGCCCGTAGCGTTACATGCGGTCCCGTACGTAGTGGTAATTTCTTCATTTTTCAAGCTTTTTGTGCCGATCCAAAAGGTTCTGTGGGGTGTCCGGGGCTAGGCGAAGATTTCCAAGTAAAAGACCGCTGTCAGATCGCTACGAAGAGCGCTCAGGAAGCGTAAGTACACTACGGGCGTAAGTTTGCGTTCCGTACGTATCCGGCCGCAACTTGCGTAAAGTCCCAGCCGGAGTTTCATACGTATATGTCCGGCCGCGGAAAATATGCGGCCGGACATATACGTAGTGTGAACATAGCCATATACTGCATCATCTACACTAAGGAGAGACTACAGCAGAGTATATAGAAGAATACAGCTATAGGCTATGTTCACACAATGTATCTTTTCGTAAAAGTATGGCCGTTGTTGCAATCGGCAGGAAGATACGTTGCCCTGTCTTCTATGGAATACCAGCCATAGCGTATACACATAGTATACGGTCCGGCTGGGATCCCTCGCGGCGCCGTAGAAAACTGCCATGTCACTTTTCTGCGGCCCCTTTTCACTGAATAGCAACCGCAGAAAACCCTGTCAGTGCACACTATGGAGCGAGCGGTTCCGACCAATAATAATAATAAGAAAACCTGTGCCTGTGTTTTGACCTTTCTCTAGTTTTCACACCACCTGATGCCCACTAGCGTTGGTTGAACCGTACTAATAGGTGACAAAGGCCCCAGACCTTGTTACCTGGGTTGATCTGAGTGTTGAGGGTTCCCAGGCTGACACTCGCGCTGCGAGTTCATAGACATTTGTACCGTAACTTTGCTCCACCCGGATCAGTTCCTAGCTCTTTGGCTCTTTGGATACTTTCCTACACTGTTGTTTCTCCTAGTCCACAGTGTGGGTTGAGGTTATCTGTTGGCTAGTCTTCTCCTGAGAGGTTAAAAGCTGCTTCATACGGGGTATAGGCACTGAGAGAGAAGTTTGTAACAGAGCACTGTCCTGCGTCCTACCCATGCGGGGTACTGACTAAGAACTAACTCTTCTCTTCTTTATGAGGGGACCTGGCAGAGGGCCAGGGCCCAGGTAGGACCCCTGTGGGTAGCTATCTGGTTTGCGTCCTTCCTCCACAGAATCCTGACTAAGACTGATAGAACAGAAGAAAGGGAAAATCCTACTGGTCCACAGATTCTGGTACACACAATAACCCTTTGAGACACTTCAGCTGTGCAGCTTCCACACTTCAATACATAATATGGCAACATCTAGCGGTCATCTCTTAATACTACTTTGGATACAATAAGACCACAAAAAGTACAGACTTTTACGAAGGGTGTAAACAACAGCAACACCCCTAGTGGGACACCACATCTACACTGAGGAGAGTACGGCAGAGTATACTGGAGAATACTGCTATATACTGCATCATCTACACTGAGGAGAGTCTACGCAGAATATACTGGAGAATACTGCTATATACAGCAGCATCTACACTGAGGAGAGTCTACGGCAGAGTATACCGGAGAATACTGCTATATACTGCATCATCTACACTGAGGAGTCTCAATGTGCCGGTTCTGGTGAAGAAAAAAGACATCTGATGGTAAGCATAAAAGATGCCACCCTTCACTATGCACGATGTCCATCCCAACAAGGAAGAGGAGTCACTAAACCCCCTTACTTGCTGGCGCAGATCCAGTGCAAGATCAGTCCAGCACCCAGGGGGTTAAGTGGAGATGCTGTGCATCCTCACCTAACTCACTGGAGGCCACACTGTTAAGCATTAAGGGTTAATTCTTCCTTAAAAACTTTTTTTCCCCACACTTTTCAAGTACTCCTAGAGAACTTTTACAAGCAATCATTAGATTGCTAATATTGATCTATACAATGCTGTAGCATGACATAGATCAGTTAGATTGGTGCTCTGCCAATAGAGCAGAGACATTTACAGATCTATAAGTCACAGATTATTCAGCTTAAACGTGTTTGAAAACTTATCATTTATCGAAAAATAACTTACAATCAGATCGTATATGGTTCTACCAGCAGTGGTTTCACTTCTTCCTGAATCGCAAAACAAAATAATAATTTGGCGGTGGAATTACTTACTGACACATGGCATACAATATAAAGACATTGATGATTAGAGTACAGGACAAGGACACACTGACACTTGGGGTACAGGATAATGACACTTGGGGTACAGGATAATGACACTTGGGGTACAGGATAGTGACACTTGGGGTACAGGATAGTGACACTTGGGGTACAGGATAGTGACACTTGGGGTACAGGATAATGACACTTGGGGTAAAGGATAATGACACTGACACTTGGTGTACAGGATAATGATACATGGGGTACAGGATAATGACACTTGGGGTACAGGATAATGACACTTGGACTACAGGATAATGACACTTGGGGTACAGGATAATGACACTTGGGGTACAGGATAATGACACTGACACTTGGGGTACAGGATAATGACACTTGGGGTACAGGATAGTGACACTTGGGGTACAAGATAATAACACTTGGGTACAGGATAGTGACACTTGGGGTACAGGATATTAACACTTGGGTACAGGATAGTGACACTTGGGGTACAGGATAGTGACACTTGGGGTGCAGGATAGTGACACTTGGGGTACAGGATAATAACATTTGGGGTACAGGATAGTGACACTTGGGGTACAGGATAATGACACTTGGGGTACAGGATAGTGACACTTGGGGTACAGGATAATGACACTTGGGGTACAGGATAGTGACACTTGGGGTACAGGATAGTGACACTTGGGGTACAGGATAATAACATTGACACTAGGGATACATGATAATGACACTTGGGGTACAGGATAATGACACTTGGGGTACAGGATAATAACACTAGGGATACATGATAATGACACTTGGGGTACAGGACACGTGGGGTACAGGATAATGACACTTGGGGTACAGGATAATGACACTTGGGGTACAGGATAGTGACACTTGGGGTGCAGGATAGTGACACTTGGGGTACAAGATAATAACACTTGGGTACAGGATAGTGACACTTGGGGTACAGGATATTAACACTTGGGTACAGGATAGTGACACTTGGGGTACAGGATAGTGACACTTGGGGTACAGGATAATAACACTTGAGGTACAGGATAGTGACACTTGGGGTACAGGATAATAACACTTGGGGTACAGGATAATGACACTTGGGGTACAGGATAATGACACTTGGGGTACAGGATAATAACATTGACACTAGGGATACATGATAATGACACTTGGGGTACAGGATAATGACACTTGGGGTACAGGATAATGACACTTGGGGTGCAGGATAATGACACTTGGGGTACAGGATAGTGACACTTGGGGTACAGGATAATAACATTGACACTAGGGATACATGATAATGACACTTGGGGTACAGGATAATGACACTTGGGGTACAGGATAATGACACTTGGGGTGCAGGATAATGACACTTGGGGTGCAGGATAATGACACTTGGGGTACAGGATAGTGACACTTGGGGTACAGGATAATAATACTGACACTTGGGGTACAAGATAATGACACTGACCAATACTTACTTCTACTGCATCTTTTATAAATCATTATTATTATTATTATAAGTAGAGATATAACAATGGGAAGAGGGCCTAGAATAATTGCAGCGATCACATGAGGGGGAAGTCTTGTATCTGTTCCGTTTGTTTCTATCAGGAAAAATATAATAGTAAATCTTTTATTAATAATAATATTCCTTCCCATATTCACAGCGCTGCCCTTTATATCACTAGCGACAATATATACAGCTGTATTGCTGAGATGTAACACCCATGCTGCCTGCGCTGGAAGACTGAAGAGAAAAGAAATGCCGGGAGAGTTTCAATGGAGTGGCATGTGGAGGATGAGGTTTTTTCTTTTACATTTCATCTATTATCGTCATGGGGGCCACTAAAGGGAGGACTACAGAGGAAGGGGTCGTGTACTAAAGGGAGACTACACAGGAAGGGTGCCATGTACCAAAGGGGGCTACACAGGAAAGGGGCCATATACCAAAGGGGGAATTCACCGGCATTGGCCATGTACTAAGGGGGACTACACTTGGGACCATCTACTCAAGGTGGACTATGCAGTGTCCCAGAATAGGGTCCACTGTCCTTTTCTAGCAGGTATAGGTTGGTATCCTGTATATGTGTATGCACTGTGATAGATAGCTGTAGTATGCAACTCCTGCCACTTGGTGTCACTGTTCTGCAGTACACCATTCGGCTACAGCTGCAGGCAAAGTAATGCATGGGTTAATTGTTTTTGGATTACGTGTGTTTGGCCTATCAAAAAGGTTCTATTGTAAGCTATCTAAAATCCAATTCTTGTCTAGGGTACCTCGCACAACACCATCCCCCCACACACAGCCTATCAGAGGCTTCAGATCCAGTCACAGGGTGGGTTCCCCCCAATCCTAGAGCTCCCTGGGGATGTAAGAGAAGAAGTAAGTTTCAGTTTTAGAGTCAGTGTATCCAGGGGTGGCCAATTGGCTACCAAGACAAATGCCTTAGTGGTGCTTCTACAGCTATACCGCTGCATACGTAACAACTCCCCCTGGCTTGTTGTGCCCGTGTGCTGAAACTAGACTGGGGGCCATTTACGAAAGGGAGACTACAGGGGGGGGGCATCTAATAAAGGGGAGACTACACAGGGGGCCATCTACTATGGTGAAACTACACAGAGAGCTATCTGCTAAAGGCACATTTGCCATGAGGGCACTTGAAATCGTGACCCCAGAAGGCACCCCCTGCTGTTGGAATGGGGGCAGCAGGACCAGTGGCAGCACCTGGTGAACCAGGGTCCACACCAGGTGCTGTGTCTGGATCTTTAAAGCAAATCAGGTACATCATTTTAAGGTTTACACGTGAATAGAAAGGTGATGGTGCAGGAAAGCCAGTGCCATGGTCATTTTCTTTGAACTGCGGCAGCCCAGTGTGACCATCGGCCCTCCCCTCTGTGACGAGGCGCCATTGATTTCCATGAAGCTGCGTCACAGAGGGGAGGGCTGATCGTCACACTGGGATCGGATGGCCCTCCAGTGGTTCCTGCCGGCCCAGTGCCTGGGAATAGACTGGCGCCGTGCACAGGAGCTGGGCCGCAATTCAAGAAAAGGACTGTGGCATCAGCTACCCTGCGCCAGCGCCGTTCTATTCGTGTGCAACACTTAAAGCGGTGTACCTGTTGTGGCTGCAGGCAGCATTCTGCCTCCGGGCACAAGAGGCCACTTCCTCCCCAGAACTCTATGTTTTTTAAACTTACATGGGGGGGGGCCTAACTACCAGAGGGATAAAAAAAACTAGATTCCTTCAGCTCACATAAAAATCTTCTTTATTTTTGCAAATCTTTAAAACAGCCAACGCGTTTCGAGCCTGCCTGGCTCTTAGTCATGGCATCTGAAGCAGGAATAATCTATGGGGAAAGTAATACATCCCATTTCACAGGTCTTCAGAGAGCTCTCCAGGACCTAAATAGCAGAGAAATCGCAGATGGCGCCGCAGAGATGATATTTATGTGAGATGAAGGAATCCAGTTTTTTCTTCTTTACCATGAATGCTCCGGAATCCAGGGGCTTTACCTTCGTGCTCTCAATCCACATTGGTTACAAGGAGGCATGACCACCCCTATTGCGTTTGTTTTACCAGAGGGATGCCTACATGGACAAGGGGGCTGCCTACAGGGTGTATGCCTACCCAGGGGGCCTGCCTACTTGAATATTACCTAAAGGGGAGATGCTTACACAGAATGGGGCTGCCTACTGGAGTATTCCTACAGGGGGGATGCCTACAGTACATGGAGGGGGGATGCCTTTGTGGGTATTATTTAATGTGGGACGTTATTTACTGGGGAAACAGGAGGACTACCTACAGAAGGGATGCCTACATGAGGGGGTGGGTGCTACCTACACAAGGATTCCTACACTGGGGATATTATTGACTGGGGGGGGGAGGGAAACTAACATGGTGATTACCTAAGGAGACATATCTACATGGGTGTGTGCTACCTACAGGGAAACGATCTACACTGGGGCTATGTTTTTTTTTTTTTATAGGAGCCAGCTACCATTGGGACTACCTACAAGAGTATAGGATGGGGGGGGATAACTTCCTAGGGTATACTAACTGCAGGGTGGGGGGGATGTTTGGTGGCTGCATAGGGGCACTATCTGCTGGGGGCCTAATCACTATATAGGGGCACTGACAGGACCTAACTACTTTATGTGCTGGAGCAAGAAACCCAAAGTGTTTCTCAGATTCTAAAGAGAAGAGTCATAGCTCAGGCTGAATGGAAAAGAGAAAGAAAAGTGAGTGACTCTTATTAGAGAAGACTATACCGGTAAGTCACAAGATATAAACTATGGAAAGTACAGGAAACCACATGACATTTGGAGAGATGACAGATAATAAAATGGGATCCATAGCTGTAATATTAAACTGCATATTTCTATCTATATCTATAAATGACATTGGCATGTATATAGCATTACCTTTCTTGCAGTATTCCCTGGGGATCACAGTCTCGGAGACATTACTGACAGGGTTACGTGCGGTGCAGATATAGGTGTCGCTCACACCACTGGGGGGTATATACAGGACATCTCGGGTCACATGGATATCACTGCTGGGTATAACCCTCCATGTTATAGTCACATCTCTTCTCTCCACGGTGCAGAACACGGCCAGCGAGCAGGTGTCATTGCTGGTGATGGTGTGGCTGATCCGGACGTCTCCAGGTGATAATCTCTCTATGTAGGAGACATTAAATCCCAGGTTTAAATATATGATAGAAATTATATGCCCACCCCTGGGTATACTAGCACTAGGCATTAAAAAGGTAGAACCAGGTATGTGGGGGCAGATGCGGAGCAAATTGAGTCCAGTAATTAACCAGGATAACAATTTACTTAGAAATCTTTAGTGCAATACAGCTTAAGGCAATGTTCACACAATGTATAAGCAACGGTCGTTATTTGGCACTCAAAATAACGGCCGTTATTATATAAACTGCATTAAAGTCTAAGAACGATGGCCTGAAATAATTGACCATTGTTCAATACAATGTGTAAAACAACGAGTCCCAAACAGAAGTAGCACTACAAGTAACAGGAAATAATGCAACAAACTAGGAACAAATTGGCCTGAGAGAATAAAAGAACAGAGGACGAATTGCACTGTGCACCCTGCATCAACACTGGCCTTTAATGAGAGAAATGAGTATATATTGAAGACCACATGTTGGTCCCAAAAACTAAGCCCAGTGATCTGCTGAGAGGGCAATTCCTGTGTGTCAGAATGAGAACAAGATGTGGTGATTATTGGGGACATTGTGAGCCCCGGAACAGCAGAGACAAAGAATTAGGCATATTGTTTGGGTTTTGATATTTTAAAGGAGAACTCCAGGCAAATGTAAAAATTACAGGGGGAAGTGGATACATCATAATGAAAGAATACTTACCTGTTC
This sequence comes from Dendropsophus ebraccatus, assembly GCF_027789765.1. Lineage (NCBI taxonomy): Eukaryota > Metazoa > Chordata > Amphibia > Anura > Hylidae > Dendropsophus > Dendropsophus ebraccatus. Next base: position 13,563,533 of record NC_091466.1, on the reverse strand, counting down.
CGGTGTCCCTGCAGCTGCTCTGCTATCAGCTCACTGTCACCCTTCGGTCTCCTGTATCTCCCGGTTCCTGTTTTCTCATGACCTTGCAGGAATTATCCGCTCAGCCAGTCAGTTACTGATCCTGACTCAGTTACTGATTGGCTGAGTTCCTGGAGACCAGCGGATGACTGTGAGCAGTGGCGCTGCAGGGGCACGGGGACAGGTAATTATAACTTCATTATTATTTTCCCACAACCCCCTGTCCTCCCTGTTCTGTACGTTTGGTGCAATGATCACTGAATTCCAGTAGAATAAACAAAATGGCTTTACTGAAGTGTAGAGAAGTTTGTCTTGAGAGCCCCAACCCAGGGTAGTAATGTGCTCTGCTGGAGCTTGAGAGAGAGAGAGATACTTGAGAGAAGACAAGAATACTTGTGCCTGTGTTACACTAAGCACCTTCTGCCCTGCAGTGTCGGGGTACCGTCCTACCAGGGTGACACAAGCCCCAGTATTAGGCTTGTGTGAAGCTCAGTGTCTGAAATTATCCAGTGTCACCTGGGCTGCGACATAGAGTACGTAGACCTTTGTTACAGTTGTTTTGCTCTAAGATACCGCCCTGCACTTTTAAGAGAGGTTCACGGCGTTGGCTGAGGTGATCTCTGACTTGTCCTCCTGTAGGGGTTTAGCAATGCATAATGTCTTCAGCTAAAGTCTTAGAAAGGAAAGTCTCTGAGTTCTCCATTCACATGTGTCTCTAACCAACTCACTGGACTGTCCCGGACAGGGAATCTGGCAGAGCCAGGCCCCGGCTAGGTTCAGCAGAAATGCCTGTTTTGTGTGTGTCCTACTCCTTAGAGAATCAGAGGGAAACTGACGCTACACTTCCTCTCCCCAAGTGACTACTTCCTACAGGGTATGCAGGGGTCCCTGTGAGTGGTGGAGAAGAGAGTGTGCAGAGAAAGAAGCATAGAGATGCATAGAGGCAGAGGGAAAAGAAGTATCTCCACTGGTCCGCAGAATATACATAATACAAAGAAACAGTAACCCTTGAGTGACTACAGCTGTGCAATACATACATACATATGAGTTTAGACATAATACTGACATCTGGTGGCGCAACTCATAATACACCTTCACCACCACCTTACGCTGAGTACAAGGCTTTTGCGACAGGTGCCATTATAAGGAGCTCTCGTTGTGGGACACCACATATGACTTTTTGGTCTGACTTACCATATACTGTAAGATGAAAGATTACACAGGGTTCAGTTTTTGCTCGTATATTTGCTCTATAGATCTTTTCATCTTTCTGTGATAAATTATAGATATGTAAGGATCCGTCATCTTCACTTCTCACTCTTCCTCTATACTGTTCTGTCACTTCATCATCATCAATAGCTTGCCCAGGTTTAGTGCGAACAATATCACTTCCTTCTGGTAATAAAACCCAGTTAATAAACCTGATCCCTGTATGATGGACGCGTAGAGTGACGTCTCCTCCTTCAACTCCAGTTATATTTTCCTGTCCACAAGACTGACTACAGACCACACCTAATATAAAGGAAATATACAGAATGAATAACAGGCAGGAGAATTATAGACATGATGTATGTTAGTAGAATGTTATTATGCCCCCATTTATATTTGTTTTCTTACAAGTCTATACTGGCTGAAGGCAGGAGTACAGGCAGGCAGAGTGAAATTGGAAAATCGTTCACCATGTGGTCAGACTTAGGGGTCATTCGAATGTTCCACGCAAGGTCGCCAATTATGTCTATGTTCTATTGTTCTATGGAACAGACTTCAGTACTTCAGAAATAGTTGAAATCTTCACGAATCTTCTTTGGAACTTCAAAAATTGTTTCATTCTTTGCGCTACTATGCATAAAGATTTACACTGTTTCGGAGCTCTCGGCATAATAATGGGGCTCATTTTTTGTGCCATGACATGTGGCGTTCTCTGATACTATTTAATGCAGATGGGACTTTTACGTTGAATTTTATCGATTTTTGGGGGGGATGTGATATGACAAAAAAAAAATATATATATATATTTTTAACATATTAATAAAATACGCATAATAGGCTTCATTTACTGAGATACCGTCCATTTATTTGCCATAGTTTGCCAAACTTTTTTCCTGTCCAATTTACTAATATGTCTCGTGCCCTTAGTTTTGTTCCGTGAAAAAACGGACAAATTTAGTAAAATCCGACCATCCCACCACACTAAAAACGGCTGATTTTTAAAATAGAAAACCTGTCAAAAAAAGACAATTTGCTAAATAAATTTGACTGTTGCGGATGGTTTAAAAGGCCCCGCCCACTTTTCAGGTTTTTGGACAACAACAACATTGGTAAAGTTTTGGTAAATTTTGTGTCACACACCATTAGTAAATGAGATGGAACACTAACCCCAGGATTTTTATGACAGGACCCAATATTTTTTGTATCCAGGGTGGTAGCTGAATGTGAACTGTTTTTACCTGTTGGATTAACCGCTAGGCAACCCATGACATACGGGAATGGCATGGCCGCCTGGGACCAGATGACCCATAATGTACCCGTAAGCCATGTTTGTTTTTTTTGTTTTTTTTTTTATATTTACATGCAATTTTATAAAATAACATTGAGGCAGCCGCCTATGGGTTAGCAACAAAACAGAAATGGAAAAATTAACAATTACAAAATAATTTCTTTAATCCCATTTAGGGTTAGTCATAATAAGCACTGTTATGCACTGTTTAATTGCCCTCTAACTTTTACATATATGTTCCTTCACTGATAGGGCTAGGCACCTCGTTCGTTGAGAAGATAGCGTAAAAGTTACCCCACTTTTTCCAATATGTGTTGTGTTTCGGATACTGTTTGTCCTCATTGCATATTCCATTTTTAAGTTATACTGTACTTTGTTTATGACCTCTATAATAGATGTGTAATAAGAAAAGGAATAGTGCCTTAAACGTAACTTTTAATATTACAGATAAGATACACCAATAACTGACAGGATCTCACGTAAACTCTGCAGGCATGTCAGATTAGCGGTGAAGCGCCGCTATCCACGGTGCTGAACCTGGTGAAGTGATGTGACCGGCTTGTGGAGCTGGCCGCAGCACTTTTCATGCTGGCTCTGTAAATAAAAATTGGTTATTGTGACAATTACTCTCATTGGACTTGAAGAACTTAAGGGATGAAGGATAAAGGCTATTAACCCTGGTAAGTACGGAAAATTATGGAAAAATATGTTGGCCTAAAAAGGGGCATATGCATGGGCCTAGGTATAGGAGATTGTATAGGTAGACATGGGGATCTATATGGACCTATCTTTCCCTATCTTACCCTGGTCTGGGCCCTATTCCTAGGAAGGGTGGCCACCTTAAAAAGGGCAGTCCCACTCAGGAACCTAACCTAATCTGAAGGATATTGCTCAGTGGTGGTGGGTGGTGGTGGTGTAAACCTCCACTGACTTACATTGGAGTGCAAAATGGGTCGGGGATGGTGTAAACCCTCCCCCCTTCCCTGCCACCATCTCTGATGGAATTATAGGTAGTCAGGGAGGGTCTTAGTAGACCGCTGAGCAATATCCATGAGATAGATAGGGCCTTTCTAGGCTGTTGCTAGGTTAGGTCCTCCGCTCTGGGTAGTTTCAGGGGGAGATCAGCTGTCACACTCACCGCTGATCCCCTGCTCTGCTGCCGCAAGGGGGCGGCAGTTTTTTCCCATACATCTGCCTTTAAAAGGTGTATGTATCGGAATAAGGCCCATTAGTGACTGCCGTGAAAAGGCAGCATGGCGGTCACTAAGGGGTTAAGGCTCTTATCCTTACAGACATCAGACAGGTTCCTCACGCCTCTCTCCACCCATTTACTGTAATTTGAATCTGGTATTAATAATTCTATAGATTTTAAGGGTATTCTATACATTCAGGTAGGAGCCAATATAGTTTTAACAATATTCTTATTAAAGCGACTCTGTACCCACAATCTGACCCCCCCAAACCACTTGTACCTTCGGATAGCTGCTTTTGTGGGTGGGGAGGATGGTGGTGCAAAGTTAGGGCACAGATACTCCCATTTGGCACGTGCTGCAAGTTTAAAAGTTGTTTTTTAGGACAATAACTGCATCCCCTGCCGAACAGACCCCAGGACAGATCTTGGATTAAAAGCAGCTATCCGAAGGTACAAGTGGTTTGGGGGGGTCAGATTGTGGGTACAGAGTCGCTTAAATGGGTCCCTGTGTCAATCTAGTATACCCTAACCATACAGCTAAGTCAGAATTTTGTACAGATATCTGTTCCAATTCCAGCCATTCCAGTCTTTTGACCACCACCATTTTAACTGGTCCAGTATTGTAGCATAGTAATACAAAGTAATATCAGGGCATCCCAAGCCTCCTTGTTTTGTGGGTGTGCATATAGTCTTCTCAGCCACTCTTGCCTTCTGGCCCTTCCTTACATATTCAATAAGTATTTTTTTGTATATGTTTTATCCAGCGCTACAAAAACATGGCCACTTTTCCCCCTGTCTTGACTCCAGTTTGGCTGTATGTTTTGAAACTCAGTTCCATTGAAGTAAATAGAGCTTAAAGGTTCAAACCCACTTGCCGGATCTGCAGCAAGTCTCCATGCTGCGTTTTTGCAGGGAGACTCGCTGCAGATCCCGGCCCTATACTTTCATTAGCAGAGAAACTCGCAGCAGGGATGTACATCCCTGCTGTGAATTTGTCTGCAGCCCTCCCCATTAACCCCCTAGCCGCCGGACATTATACATTACCGGGTCCCCGTTCCTGCTTGCTTCGGGGCTCCCGGTGTCTTCACGGCCCGCCCGGCCAATCAGTGCGCTGCAGCAGGGCAGCACACTGATTGGCCGGGCAGAACGTGCCGGGAGCCGCCGAAGCAAGCAGGAACGGGGACCTGGTAATGTATATCCTGCCCGCCCCCCCTGCAGCCCCGATGGCCCCCAGCCCCCGGCCACATGATCACCCCCCGCACCCCCCGGCCGCAGGATCGCCCCCCGCACCCCCCGGCCGCATGAACGCCCCCGCAACCCCCGGCCGCAGGATCGGCCCCCGCACCCCCCGGCCGCACGATCGCCCCCCGCAGCCCCCATTGCCCCTGGCCGCATGATTGCCCCCCGCAGCCCCCGGCCGCAGGATCGCCCCCCGCAGCCCCCGGCCGCACGATCGCCTCCCGCACCGTCCGGCCGCACGATCGCCCCCCACACCCCCCGGCCGCACGATCGCCCCCCGCACTGGATATACATTACCAGGTCCCCGCTCCTGCTTGCTTCGGCGGCTCTCGGCACGTTCTGCCCGGCCAATCAGTGCGCTGCCCTGCCGTAGCGCACTGATTGGCCGGGCGGGCCGTGAAGTCACCGGGAGCCCCGAAGCAAGCAGGAACGGGGACCCGGTAACGTATAATGTCCGGCGGCTAGGGGGTTAATGGGGAGGGCTGCAGACAAAAAAAGAGTTTCTCTGCTAATGAAAGTATAGGGCCGGGATCTGCAGCGAGTCTCGCTGCAAAAACGCAGCATGGAGACTCGCTGCAGATCCGGCAAGTGTGTTTGTAACCTAATAGCAAACCACACCTGAACTGGAGACAAAAATAGGGGGAGAAGTAGCCATGTTTTTGTAGCGCTGGATAACCCCTTTAACCATGTTTGGGGAATATACAGTATATTGGTACGTTTCTAAAATAATATAGAATTTTAGGTAACAGTGTCACCTTTATAATAGAAATACATCCTTGAAACAAGCAATTTTGAATTTCAGCTGATATCCTTGGTTATTTTATTTATCAATGAATTAAGATTATTATTTAGTGTTTTTATAAAATTTTCAACTGAGAAAAAAACAAAAACACCATCAACACATAGTGATGGGTGGGGTAGGGAAGTTAGGGAGGGTGAGATGGGGTAGTGGGTAGGGAGAAAGGTAGGGGAAAGGTGGGGAGGGGGGAGCGTGGCAGAGATTGACGAAAGTTAAATGTATCAACCAATTACATCGTTTCACAATATATACTCAGTAAACAGCAACAATGGGTAGGGAGGAAGGTAGTGGTATGTTGGAATGCGGTCTTTAGTTTCTGTTCTGGTGGGCATGATTTGGATAAATGAATCCCAGAGGAGAAAAAAAGGCCTTTACTTTGGACTCTTTGTGTAGGGTATCTCCGGAAAGATCACTTAAGTACCGGCCGGGATGATTCGGGCTGAGACCAACATTCCGTGACCCGACCGGTCAAAATCGTTTTCTGTCAAATCAACTGGTGTTAGAAAGTTATATAGATTAGTAATTTACTTCTATAAAAAGAAAAATCTCAAGTCATTCAGTACTTATCAGCTGCTGTATGTCCTGCAGGAAGTGTTGTTTTATTTCCAGTTGGACACAGTGCTCTCTGCTGACCTCTCTGGCCAAGACAGGAACTGAGTCAGACTGAAAATAAACCATTTCCTGCATGACATACAGCAGCTAATAAGTAGGGGAAGACTTGAGAATATTTAATAGAAGTAAATTACAAATCTATATAACTATCTGACACCGGTTGATTTCAAAGAATTTTTTTTTTTCGCTGGACAACCACTTTAAGATAATAATGTTCTAAGAGTCACAATAAGGCCATTTTAATAATTATTATTTGCAAATAAAAAGCTATGAAAACATATGAATATCGTTGTATTCAGACTGACCTATGGAATAAAATAAAGATATATTGTCAGTTTTACTGGAAAGTGCATTGCAAAGATATGGACCCCCCCAAAGTTACAAAAGTGTGAGACTAACAATTCTTTCCATATTGTGCTGATGTACAAGGCAGAGACTCTATTACTTTTGTAGCCTGAACATAGTCGTCTTGTTACTACATTTCCGTTTTCACTTTTGAATCTTAATGGAAACTCATATAAGTGCAGAAAATGACCCCAATGTGGTTACTAGCTGATGTAATGGAGAGGGGGGGGGGGAGGCTTATAGTAATCCCCTAAAACATCACACATCTGAAAATCATACTGCAACATCCTGTGTGATGTGACACCTTTCCATCACATATAACACCTACAGTTTCCCGCCTTAAAAAATACAAAACTTCTTTTTAAAAACAGAGTATGATTTTGGGACATTGGGCATGGTTTGCACGCTTCCAAAGACTGAGTGGAAATGGCATTTGTTCCTCCCACAAAAGTAGGTACAGTATCTGACCCTATAAAGCACAAAGTATAATACAGTGGTGCCTTGGATTACGAGCATAATTCGCTTCGGGACCGCGCTTGTAATCCAAATCCACTCTTAAACCAAAGCAAATTTTCCCATAAGAAATCATAGAAATGCAGACAATTGGTTCCACATCCCAAAATAATGATTTATTATTCTGAATAACATGTAAAACAGATGAAACAAACATCCAGAAACAGCAGAATCTGTGATATTATAAGTTACTGTACAGTAATGGAGAGGATGGGAAACACAAGGGCGGACAGAGACTGCAGGGAGCATGAAGGAATGAGCAGGGCAGATGTGGGCACATACATGCAGCACTCTGTCCGGGGAGAGAGGGGTTACAGCTATGGAGAGATTACCTCCACAGTCCTGTCCCCTGATGTAAGCCCCAGCCTGAAGTGGATCTGCTATGATTTGGAAGGTGAGGGAGATTTCCTGGGTCAGAGTACAGGGCTGTAGACCCCGCTATGCATACCATGCCCCTACCCCACTCCCCCTCCCACCCAGTACAGGGAGCTCTTACACCAAAGCAATGCTCTTACACCAAGTCACAATTTTGAAAAACTGTGAGCTCTTAAACCAAAACGCTCTTAAACCAAAGTACTACTGTATAATGTTTCACAACTTTTTATTTTACAATTGACCCCTGTGTCATACATATTACATACATATACCTATTACATACACATACATAGTACATACACATACCTATTACATACACATACATAGTACATACACATACCTATTACATACACATACATATTACATACATATACCTATTACATACACATACATAGTACATACACATACCTATTACATACACATACATATTACATACACACACCTAATACATACACATACCTATTACATACACATACATATTACATACACACACCTAATACATATTACATACACACACCTATTACATACACATACCTAATACATACACATACATAGTACATACACATACCTAATACATACACATACATAGTACATACACATACCTATTACATACACATAAATAACAAGACTGAATGTATCCTCATGTTAGATAATAGAAGTCTTCCGCCCACACACATCTCTATACAGAGATTCAACTAACCGAGAAGATAGAGGGCAAAGCCCATTGTAAAGAAGATATATGTATACTTATGAAATCTTATTGTAGACATAAATATAAGGAAAATACTCACAAGACGGAGTAAGCAATAGGATCAGTAGCAGCAGCATCTTTCTGCTTCTGCATTCTGAAAGAAGAAAGAGAACTAGTACGAGCGGACACAGACAATATCAAGAGATCACATGCAGGAAACCTCAAATACAGCCGCCCCCCAGCGTGTGACTTAGGGTGTTATTACACGGCCCGATAATACCTGTAAACGAGCGCCGATCTGCTAGATCATTGCTCGTTTACTGGGCCTATTACACGGCCCGATAATCGTTTGACAAGAGCTGCAGGGACATCGTTACCTTGCCCTTGCTAAACTGGCATACATTACCCATCCAGGTTCCAGGGCTGCTCTTGCCGTCCGCTTCTCCCGGGGTCCCGCGCGCGCTCTAGCTTCACAGCGGCCTGTCAGCTGGTAGGCCGCTCAGCCAATCACAGGCCGGAACCGTTGCATTTGCAAAAATTCATATTTTTGTTTCAGTTTTTTTTTTTTTTTTAACAAAAATGGGTCTTTAAACAGACTCTCCCTGTGTGTTAAGGAGTCATTTCAGTTTTTTCTTTGTGTTTATTATTCTGTTACAGTCTATATTATGTACAATGTCAAAGTATATTCTTGCTAGGTGATGTAGACATCATTATTTAGCATTACTTTATATATGTTTCTTTAATACTGTCATTATATTTCTTTGCATTGCTATGTATTATAACCTGTTTGTGTTTCTTATACTGGAATTTGTGCTGTAGCAATTGAGTATTTGTAGTTGCTTTGTTTCAAATCTAATTAAATTGTCATTCCAAAAAAAAAAAAAAGAAGAAAAATTTGATTAAAAAATATGCTGAATTAAATAAATAAAAACTAAAAGGACTTTCAGGCTTTGATGTAAGGGGATCCCGTCTAATGCAATCTAGTTTATAATTACATAATACAGCATATTTTCATTGTAATTTAGCTATTTTTCATTTACAATAGCAAAACTAAAACAAAAATATAAATATAATAGTATACAATTTCATTCATAAATTTACCTGAAATTGGGAATTACCGCGAAGGGAAATAGCCAGTAAATTTATGGATGAAAATGTATAATTTATAAGTTCTTTGCAAACGGTGATTCTGTTATTTGGTTTGATTCGGTTTAGTTTTTTGGGGAGTCGCTAGGCCCCAGATAGGCCAAACAACAATATGCATTACAGTATGGTGAGTATGGTATTATTTGTTTTTTTTATTTACATTTGGGGGAGGGGGGGGGCACTAACTACCAAGGAAGGGGGGCTGCCTCCATGGAGAGATAAATATAAATGAATCCATCCCATTATAAATAAAGCCATTGACCCCTTTTTCCCATTTTTGATTCCCATTGAATGCCGACGTAAATTGGTCCTAGAGCAAGAGCAATATTTGCAGGATTGAAGCAGCAAAGTGACCAGGAGACTATGGATATTACTATTATATTGTTATGTTCTACCTAAACTCTTTTAAAAAGATTTAGCCCTTTGATGATAGCAGTCATGTTACCAATGGTAATTAGGCTTAAAACCTGTAAACCAGAAAAAGTAGCTCATGGAATTACCAGGTTAGATTTAGGGATGGGACAGGATTCTGACTGCAGCTGGATATGTGATATATAAGTTACTGTACAGTATAGCAGCATGTGGTGTATAATGTATAGTAACTGTATAACCCTGATAACACAGCAGCTGGATATGTGATATATAAGTTACTGTACAGTATAGCAATCAGCATGTGGAGTATAATGTATAGTAACTGTATAACCCTGATAACACAGCAGCTGGATATGTGATATATAAGTTACTGTACAGTATAGCAATCAGCATGTGGTGTATAATGTATAGTAACTGTATAACCCTGATAACACAGCAGCTGGATATGTGATATATAAGTTACTGTACAGTATAGCAGCATGTGGAGTATAATGTATAGTAACTGTATAACCCTGATAACACAGCAGCTGGATATGTGATATATAAGTTACTGTACAGTATAGCAATCAGCATGTGGAGTATAATGTATAGTAACTGTATAACCCTGATAACACAGCAGCTGGATATGTGATATATAAGTTACTGTACAGTATAGCAATCAGCATGTGGTGTATAATGTATAGTTACTGTATAACCCTGATAACACAGCAGCTGGATATGTGATATATAAGTTACTGTACAGTATAGCAGCATGTGGAGTATAATGTATAGTAACTGTATAAGTTCAGATTTTCCTTACCGAAATCTTTTCTTTCCATGAAGTCCCAAGGCAGCACAACAGAGGGTTAACATTATTTCTCTTTTCCTACTAACAGAAGAACCAAAACAATAGTAATACACATATACTATCAATTAAGAGTAATTAGCACTAGGCACCTCCCCTACTGGCTATATAAACCCCTAGAGAACACACACACGCGTGAAGTATGCAGCAATAATATTTAATGAGGGTGGGTAACTTGTGCTGCCTTGGGACTTCATGGAAAGAAAAGATTTCGGTAAGGAAAATCTGAACTTTCCACTCGTCCCTACGGCAGCACAACAGAGGGACATATAAAGCAATAGAACAAGAGGGTGGGATTTACGTAGTCGCCAGTTCCAGCACACTCCTGCCAAAGGACGCCTCTCTGTTAGGAAGGACATCCAGCCTGTAATGCTTGATAAAAGTATCAGGTGATGACCACGATGCAGCTCTGCAGATTTGGTCCATGGATACTTGTGCCAATTCCGCCCAGGAAGCAGCTGTCGATCTGGTCGAATGGGCTCTTATGCCTTCTGGAGCAGATACACCTGAGGAAGAGTAGCATTGAGAAACTGTACCTTTAATCCACCGTGCTAAGGACGCTTTGGAAGCTGGTTTCCCTTTATTTGGTCCTATGTATTGGAGAAAGAGAGAGTCAGAGAGTCTAAAGTCCTTTGTCTTCTCCAAATAAATTAGGACCGCACGTTTAACATCTAAGGTGTGGAGTTTGGCTTGAGCCTCATCCTGAGGGTCTGGAAAGAAATCTGGGAGAAAAATCTCCTGGTTAATGTTGGCGAGGGATGCTACCTTCGGTAGGAAGGAAGGTCTCATACGAAGGATCAAGCAATCTTGCATTATTCTCAGAAATGGATGATCTGCCGACAGAGCTTGTATTTCCCCAACTCTTTTTGCCGAGGTGATGGCCACCAGAAATAGAGTCTTCCAAGACACGGATCTAATATCAGTAGTTTGTAATGGCTCAAACGGAGCCTGAGAAAGGGCCTCTAACACCAATGGTAAGTCACAGGCAGGTAATGGACTCTTGACGGGAGGGCGAAGATTCTTCAAGGCTCTGAAGAACTTAGTAACAAGGGACAAGTTCAAAAATGCGCCATTAAAGTGAAAATTGATCGCTGAAAAATGGACCCTTAAGGTGTTGAACTTGAGGCCTTTGTTGAAACCTTCCTTGAGAAACTCTAATACATGCGAAATCGCTGGAGCAAGGATATTATGTGCATTACACCAGTCGTTGAATTTCCTCAGGATGCGGCTGTACACCTTCACCGTAGCCGGTCTGTGGGCAGCTGACAGAATATGGATTACATCTTCTGATAACCCTATAGATTGTAGGGCTACCCTGTCAGAAGCCAAGCTGTCAACCTCAGTCTCTCTGGGCACGGATGGAAGAGGCCTGCTTGCAGAAGAATATCTGGTCTCAAAGGGATTTCCCAGAAGCGTCCCTTGGCAAGAGACACCGCCAAAGGGAACTAAGCCCTCCTGGGCCAATAAGGCAGGACCGCCAGAGCTGATGCCTTCTCCTCCTTGACCTTGGTCAGAACCCTCATGATCAGAGGAAACGGGGGAAAGACATACAGGAACTTGTGTTTCCACGAGATCGAGAGACCGTCTAAGTAATCTGGATCGTCCGTCCTGTAAATTGAACAGAAGGTCTCTGTCTTGCGATTGAGTCTCGTTGCCATCACATCCAATTGCGGTTTCCCGAACAAGGTGACTAGATGAGCAAATACCTCCGGATGAAGGCTCCATTCTGCCGGATTCAGCTGTTCTCTGCTGAGGAGATCGGCTTGGATGTTGAGCGAGCCCCGGATGTGAACTGCATGAAGGTCTAGGAGATGATTCTCTGCCCATGACATAAGGAGACTGCATTCCTCCACCAAACCTGAGGACCTGGTGCCCCCCTGCTTGTTCACATAGAATACCGCTGGGAGGTTGTCTGACTGAACCAGGATGCTTTGGTGATGAACCAGAGGAGCGAAATGACGCAGGGCTAGGCGGATCGCACGCAGTTCTTTGCGGTTGGACGAGTACGAGGCTTCCTGTCTGGACCACCTTTCTTGAACCCACTTGCCGTTCAAGTGGGCTCCCCAACCTCGAGCTGACGCATCTGTGGTCACAACCAGACGTGGGGTACTGGACATAGACTTGCCTACCGAGATCTTGTCTGGCCGAAGCCACCACGTGAGATCTGATCTCATGGGAGATGATAACCTTATTAGTCTGTCCAGCCCCCAAGGCCTCCTGTTCCACTGAGAGAGGATATCGAGCTGTAGGGGTCTGAGGTGAGCCCTGGCCCATGGAACAGCGTCCAGCGAAGACGTCATGAGCCCCAGCACGCTCATGGCGGAGCGAACCGTCACCTCTGGTTCCTGAAGTAAGCGAGATACTTCTGTCACCAAGCGCTCCAACCTCTCTGCGGAGAGGAACAGTCTCATCGAGATGGAGTTGATGCTGAAGCCCAGGAACCTGCAGACTCTTGCTGGGGAGAGGCACGACTTTTCCTTGTTGACGATGAAGCCATGATCTTCTAGCGTCTGCTGAGTCAGGCGAAGATGGTGAACTAATTCCTTCGGAGACGGGGCTTTGACTAGCCAGTCGTCTAAGTACGGAATTATGTATACTCCCCGAAGCCTCAGATGAGCAGCTAAGATTACCGTGACTTTGGTGAATACCCGGGGCGCTGATGACAGGCCGAATGGCAGACAGGTGAACTGATAGTGGCGCGTCTGGCCTGCTGCCGAAAAAGCAATCCTCAGGAACCTCCGATGACTTCTGAGGATAGGCACATGTAAATAGGCATCCTTGAGGTCTAATGTCGCCATATAATCTCCTTGATGCAGGACTGCGCTGACGGACCTTATTGATTCCATCCTGAAGTGCTTTTTTGCTATGAAGGTGTTCAGGAATGTTAAATCGACCACCAGTCTCCAAGAGCTTCCTTTTTTTGGAACCGCAAATACTCGGGAGTATACCCCGAAACCTCTCTGGTGTCGAGGAACTTCCTCTAGAGCTCCTTTTTCCAGGAACTCTTGAACCAGGCCAAGGATATGCGGACTGCTGCGGTTGCGGAAGAATGTGTGTGGGGGAATACTGGTTAACTCCAGAGCATAGCCCCTGCTGATGACAGATCGGACCCAGGAGTCTGATGATGTTTGAAACCAGACTGCAACAAACTGGGCGAGTCTGGCCCCCACAAGCCTGCTGGCGTCAGAAGGATGAGCCCTTCGCTCCTCCCGAAGAGGGCTTTTTCTTAAACGTGGATGATGTATCGGCCTGGTAATTGGGCTTCCTCTGCTTAGACTTCTGCTGAAATCTTCTTCTGGCTGGAGACCTCCGATAGGATTTCTGTTGCGGGCGAAACCTAGGCTTCCTAGGGGGTTGAGGAAATGCCACCCCTTTCTTTGAGCTCATACCCTCCAGGATGGGGGTAAGCTGTGGGCCAAAAAGGTTCCCAGCCTGAAAAGGCAAGGAACAAAAATGGTTTTTAGAAGAAATGTCACCTGCCCATTCCTTCAACCATAATGCCCTCCTTGCCGCTGTGGACGAGGCCATATTCTTGGAATTAAGGTGGATCATATCCAAGGGGTAGTCCGAAAGGAATTCAGCGGCTAGCTTCATATCGGGGATATCTTTCAAGATATCTTCCCTCCGGACACCATCCTTGAGATCTTTGGACAAACGGCTTAGCCAGACCCTGAGTGCCCTACTGACCGACACAGAAGCAACAGAAGCCTTAACAGCTTGGGCGGCCCCCAGGTAAACACACTTAAGAGAACCATCGGCCCGCCTGTCCATCTGGTCTCTAAGCAGCACCGACTCATCAGAGGGAAACATCGATTTTTTAGATAACCTGGCGACCGCCATATCAACACTGGGAATGGAATCCCATGCTTCTGAACACTCAGGGTCTAACTTATAGACCGATTTGAAACGGGAACCTAGATCCGCCTTTTTCTCCGGTTTCGCCCATTCGGCCTCCATGAGGGAGTCCAACAGCGGCTGTTTAGGCAAGGAGTGACTAGAGCTCTCAGAAAAATAAAAAAGTGCCTCCTTCTTAGGAAGCTTGGAAGACCTAGGTTCGCCCTCTACCGTCTTCTTAACCGCAGTGATCAGGGAGGTTACCTGATCCTTATGCAGTAAGTAATAATCATCCGGGAGGCCACGATCAGGGGTACCTTTATCCGGAGAGGCTTCTGAGACCGAGTCGTCATCCGCCTGGGATGACTGACATGGTGACGAGAGAACAGAGGCTGGGACAAGAGCCTGTGTCGTAGGCACAGCATGGTGATGGCTTTGTACCTCTCTGAAGACATCTGACAGTTGGCTCTTGAACCATCCAATAAACTCCTTAGCCTCCGACTGCAGGTTTCCTCGAGAAGACGGGGCAGCACAAATGCGGCAGACATCCCATCTACTGTCATCTGGTAGTGGCTGGTCGCAGCTGCGGCACATCCTGTGTCTGTCCTTGCGTCTCCTTTTTCCAGAAGATCCGTGCTGCTGATTGTCCATCCTGAAATATAAGCAGGTAAGTAAGGAGGCTGAAAGTGGTATGGAAGATGCAGGTGGGGGCACAGCCTATGCCTGCTAACATACCTTTTACCAACAGAGAGGGAGCTCCTGGCAGAGTGCTGGGAGCTAGCTCAAGTCCACAGCACCTTTAAATTCATAAGCCCCGGGCAAATACAGAAGGGCCGGACTTACCCGACCTCCAATCGCGGCCTCCGGACCTGCTGACGTCACCGCCGGAAGTGACGATGACGAGGTGGCCGGAAGTGGGGCAGCGCGCATCAGAGACGCTGCCAAGGGAACCCGGAAGTGGGGCAGACGCACCGGGAGAGAAGCAGAGCCGGCCCACAGCACCCCCGCACCCGCCGATACCACGCGCGCGGGAAACCGTAGGCAACCCCGCCCCCCCCGGAGGCCACCGGACAATGCAGGAGTACCCAAAAATTGTATGGCGCAGCGCCACGAGTAGGCGGGGTCTAACCCATACATGCCGATACTACATGTACGGGGCCCCTCCCCCATCCTCACGGGGACGGCATGGCATGGCTGCAGGGTAGTCACCTCTGTACAACACTGCCAGAGGAAACGTCCAGCCATTTGCATCACCGGAGACCTTCACTGAAGGCAGAGCCGGGAGCAACAAACCCTACCTTGAAGCCCGACACCAGACCATAGGTATGTATAGGGACCGGCTGAGCCGAGGACACTCTCGGTATGCCTGGGGAGATAACACAAAGGTTCTTCTTAGAAGGAACAGAAGAAAAAACACGTGTGTGTGTGTGCTCTAGGTGTACTCTTCCTCAGGTGTATCTGCTCCAGAAGGCATAAGAGCCCATTCGACCAGATCGACAGCTGCTTCCTGGGCGGAATTGGCACAAGTATCCATGGACCAAATCTGCAGAGCTGCATCGTGGTCATCACCTGATACTTTTATCAAGCATTACAGGCTGGATGTCCTTCCTAACAGAGAGGCGTCCTTTGGCAGGAGTGTGCTGGAACTGGCGACTACGTAAATCCCACCCTCTTGTTCTATTGCTTTATATGTCCCTCTGTTGTGCTGCCGTAGGGACGAGTGGAAAGTTCAGATTTTCCTTACCGAAATCTTTTCTTTCCATGAAGTCCCAAGGCAGCACAAGTTACCCACCCTCATTAAATATTATTGCTGCATACTTCACGCGTGTGTGTGTTCTCTAGGGGTTTATATAGCCAGTAGGGGAGGTGCCTAGTGCTAATTACTCTTAATTGATAGTATATGTGTATTACTATTGTTTTGGTTCTTCTGTTAGTAGGAAAAGAGAAATAATGTTAACCCTCTGTTGTGCTGCCGTAGGGACGAGTGGAAACCCTGATAACACTGCAGCAGCTGGATATGTGATATATAAGTTATTATACAGAATAGCAGCATGTGGTGTATAATGTATAGTAACTGTATAACCCTGATAACACAGCAGCTGGATATGTGATATATAAGTTACTGTACAGTATAGCAATCAGCATGTGGTGTATAATGTATAGTAACTGTATAACCCTGATAACACAGCAGCTGGATATGTGATATATAAGTTACTGTACAGTATAGCAGCATGTGGTGTATAATGTATAGTAACTGTATAACCCTGATAACACAGCAGCTGGATATGTGATATATAAGTTACTGTACAGTATAGCAATCAGCATGTGGAGTATAATGTATAGTAACTGTATAACCCTGATAACACAGCAGCTGGATATGTGATATATAAGTTACTGTACAGTATAGCAATCAGTGTGTGGAGTATAATGTATAGTAACTGTATAACCCTGATAACACAACAGCAGCTGGATATGTGATATATAAGTTACTGTACAGTATAGCAGCATGTGGTGTATAATGTATAGTAACTGTATAATCCTGATAACACAGCAGCTGGATATGTGATATATAAGTTACTGTACAGTATAGCAGCATGTGGAGTATAATGTATAGTAACTGTATAACCCTGATAACACAGCAGCTGGATATGTGATATATAAGTTACTGTACAGTATAGCAATCAGCATGTGGAGTATAATGTATAGTAACTGTATAACCCTGATAACACAGCAGCTGGATATGTGATATATAAGTTACTGTACAGTATAGCAACATGTGGTATATAATGTATAGTAACTGTATAACCCTGATAACACAGCAGCTGGATATGTGATATATAAGTTACTGTACAGTATAGCAATCAGCATGTGGAGTATAATGTATAGTAACTGTATAACCCTGATAATATAGCAGCAGTTTGTAGATACAGGATGGAGCTGCAGATCCCCATAATGCAGTAGTGTAGTACAACAGGCTAGACTATAGAAGCAGGGCTGCTGTCAGAGGTCTGTGTGGTCACATGACAGCAATGGGGAAGTGGGGGGGGGGTCAACATTGACCAATCAGGAAGTGAGAATCACAGAGCTGTGCAGGAGGACAGTGACAGAAACTTTATATACAGCAGTGTGTATAGCTGTATATAGTGAGTGCAGGCACATTATAGCAGCAGTGTATATAGCTGAGTGTGAGTGCAGGCACATTACAGCAGCAGAGTGTATAGCTGAGTGTGAGTGCAGGCACAGTATAGAAGCACTCTCTGTCTGGGGAGAGAGGGGTTAAAGCTAGGAAGAGATTACCTCCACAGTCCTGTCTTCTGATGTAAGCCCCAGCCTGAAGTGGATCTGTTATGATTTGGATGGTGAGGGAGACTTCCTGGGTCAGAGTACAGGGCTGTAGACCCCGCTATGCAGGCCATACCCTTCCCCCACTCCTACCCAGTACAGGGAGCTCTTAAACCAAAGCAATGCTCTTAAATCAAGTTACAATTTAGAGCTGTGAGCTCTTCTTGCAAAATATATATATTTATATATTCTCTCTCTCTCTATTATTATTATTATTATTAGTATGTTTGATGACATTTGTGGTGTTACAGAGCTCTCTAGTGGCGTAATAGTAAAATTACATGAATTATGAATTTATGAATTGCAAATTTTATTTGTTCAGTATTTTTTATTACACTTTATTTAAGTTTTACAGTAGAAAACAACACATTAGCGTGAACAGCACACCAGATAAGTATCAAATGCATAGAGGCTCATATGTACAGTGTAGAAACAGAACACCATCTCAGCTCCACTGGCATGGTCATGGAAAATACATTTTGTATAAATATAGGTTTTCAAAGACATTAACTCTCACATGTATTTCCCAAAAGATGTAAGAAGAAACACTAAAAGAGAGTAATCGTGTGTTTTTCTTTTTCAGTTTTTACAATGAAACTAAAGCTAGGCTTAGGGTTTATTCTCATTACCAAAAAAACGTATATTCTCCCTCAAGTCCTGCCCCCTCTGGTTGGCCCTCGTAGCCTGGCTAATAAACCCTTCTGAAGTGGGGGGGGGGGCTGACTATCATAGTTAAAAATGTCAACCAGATGTATAGTGAGGGTTATTTTTTGTTTTTAACTTTTATTTCATTTATTTATACGTTTACAAGTTTAACGTTAATATATTTATCATGGCAGAACATGGGAAATTCTGTGAGAGCGCATGACACATACAGATACTTTATACATTAACCAATAAGAGAATCGGGTATTAAATAAGGTTACACAGCATTGAATAGTATCTACATTGGTATATAGGTTTGTTCTCGAGTAGCGGAGTCCATTCTGTAGCACATCATCCGAATGACCCCTTAGGCTCCACAGCAATTCCCAGCTTTCATGAAGGGAGTTGTAGTTTTGTAAAAACTGCAGAAACTACTGACAGTGAACTGGGGATGCGTGTAGCACCCCTAGCTTTATATATATATATATATATATATATATATGGAGACCTGTCACCCCCCGTGCCGGGGTCACAGGCTCCCGACCCCCAGTTATATCCCCTTATACGTACCTCATCCCACCAAGTCCTGCTGCCAGAGCCGGTCCCGGGACGGAGATATCCCGGTCAGAAGCCGGAGCGCGTGCTGTGGAGATAGGTTCAGTGTCCATAGAGAATGAATGCAGCCATGTGCGTGCTGCAGAGATGAGTCCGGCTCCATTCATTCTCTATGGACGCCGGACCTATCTCCAGAGCGTGCACGCCGGCTTCTGACCGGGATATCTCCGTCCCGGGACTCGGCGACATGAGGTAAGTACAAGGGGATCTAACTGGGGGTCGGGAGCCTGGGGTGACAGGTCCTCTTTCAGCCTCCACCAGAGGGTTTCATGACTTCGCTCTTTATATGATAAATGAAGATGCAGCCGGTAGCGAGTAACACAATCCCAGACAATATCCAGCATGTTTTGTAAGTTCTTGTTGTGGAATATTCTGAAAAAGATGAAATTCATAAAAAGTGTTGCATAAGAGTTCATATTCATTTCTCTAAGGCCTCTTAGATGTTGTAGTCAACAAGACCTTCAGTTTATGTGATTTTATACTTTACCCGGGGGGGGTTAGAGCACTTCATGCTTTTTCTTCAGGATTTTTGGAGATGGAACTGGAGATAGGCCGCTATCAAAGCAACCTGGGCTTCAATAACACCTCTGCAGTGCCATCAGCTGATCGCCTCCATGCCACATTGCCGCATTGATGCAAAAGGTGCCCCGATCAAGTATAGAGGGGTGGGTGTTGATGAGGACAGGGCTGGAGATCAATCTGTCATGATTAAGTAAGAATGACACCACTGGACACTTTTAAAGGAGGCTGGTGCTTGGCATCATTGTTTCTCTTCTGTTAACCATGTTTATCTCTAAAGAAACACGTGCAATCATCATTGCACTGCACAAAGATGGCCTAACAAGGAAGAGTATCGCAGCTAGAAAGATTGCACCTCAGTCAAGAATCTATCGCATCAAGAACTTCAAGAAGAGAGGTTCCATTCTTGCCAAAAAGGCTCCAGGGCGCCCAAGAAAGACCAGCAAGCGCCAGGACCGACTCTTAAAAGTGTTTCAGCTGCGGGATCGGGCTACCAGCAGTGCAGAGTTTGCTCAGGAATGGCAGCAGGCAGGTGTGAGTGCATCTGCACTGTGCACTGTGA
Source organism: Dendropsophus ebraccatus (assembly GCF_027789765.1). Classification (NCBI taxonomy): domain Eukaryota; kingdom Metazoa; phylum Chordata; class Amphibia; order Anura; family Hylidae; genus Dendropsophus; species Dendropsophus ebraccatus. The sequence goes on along the minus strand of NC_091466.1, from coordinate 13,543,373 downwards.
GACTACGGAGACTCTTGGAGCAAGGCCTGGTCTCAAGGAGGGCAGCAAAGAAGCCACTTCTCTCCAGAAAAACCATCTGGGACAGACTGATATTCTGCAAAAGGTACAGGGAGTGGACTGCTGAGGACTGGGGTAAAGTCATTTTCTCTGATGAATCCCGTTTCCGATTGTTTGGGACATCTGGAAAACAGCTTATTCGGAGAAGAGGAGGTGAGCCATACCACCAGTCTCGTCTCATGCCAACTGTAAAGCATCCTGAAACCATTCATGTGTGGGGTTGCTTCTCAGCCAAGGGAATCGGCTCTCTCACAGTCTTGCCTAAAAACACAGCCATGAATAAAGAATGGTACCAGAATGTCCTCCAAGAGCAACTTCTCCCAACTGTCCAAGAGCAGTTTGGCGATCAACAATGCCTTTTCCAGCATGATGGAGCACCTTGCCATAAAGCAAATGGGATAACTAAATGGCTCAGGGAACAAAACATAGACATTTTGGGTCCATGGCCTGGAAACTCCCCAGATCTTAATGCCATTGAGAACTTGTGGTCAATAATCAAGAGACGGGTGGACAAACAAAAAACAACAAATTCTGACAAAATGCAAGCATTGATTGTGCAAGAATGGACGGCTATCAGTCAGGATTTGGTCCAGAAGTTGATTGAGAGCAGCCAGGGAGAATTGCAGAGGTCCTGAAGAAGGGTCAACACTGCAAATATTGACTTGCTGCATTAACTCATTCTAACTGTCAGTATAAGTATTTGTTACTCATAATATGATTGCAATTATATTTCTGTATGTGATAAAAACATCTGACAAACACACATAAAAACCAGAGGGCGGCAGATCATGTGAAAATATAATATTTGTGTCATTCTTAAAACTTTTGGCCATGACTGTACAGACCTTTCATTCGGTCAACATTTTTGTGTTAAAAACATTTTTTTCAGTTGGTAATATATAATATTCTAATTTTCTGAAATACTGACTTTTGGGTTTTTCTTGGCTGTAATCCATAATCATTAACTTTAACAGAAATAAACGCTTGAAAAAGTTCACTCTGTATGTAATGACTCTATAGAATATAGGAGGTCACTTTTTGAATTGAATTACTGGGGAAAAAAATAACTTTTTGTTGATATTCTAATTTATTGCAAACCACTGTGTATGGGGCCTCCTAGCTCTCCCCCAGCTGGTGATGTTAGGGGAGGGGAGGATGGGCCATGATGGATTTCAGCTATTGTTCTCAGCCACCATCAGCAGCTTAGCCCTTCTCTACACTGAGAACACATGAATGATGATATGTATACGGGGAACACGAGAGATGAGCTATTATCCAGCTTACCGCTATTGGAAATATATGGGCACCTTTAATACTGGATGTATAAAACTACCGAAAACACTTTAGATATATGTCCCAAAGTGACTATAGTACATTATAGCACCTATATGCTTTCCACCTCTTCATGAGAGATGAACTATGAACAGATTATTACCCTCCGTCCACTTAGAGATCAGCAATGGAGAAGACTCAAGTAGAAATGATTGTAGATGGGCTCTGCTCTGGGACAATGCATGGAAAGAGGAGTCTAAGGGCTTAATCACACGCTTCCACGAAACACAGAACCACGGATGGATAAGCGATGATAGAATGACTACCCGGCATCATATTGATACATGATGCCGGACAGTTAGTCATTCCATATCATCACGTATCCAGTGGGAACGTGTGAATAAGGTCTAAGTAGAAGTGCTATATTATACAAACAGCTAATACATACATGTAAATAGTACTGCTAAAGTATACACATAAACTGGGTTCACACTACGTATATTTCAGTCAGTATATTTCAGTCAGTATTGTGGTCCTCATATTGCAACCAAAACCAGGAGTGGATTCAAAACACAGAAAGGATCTGTTCACACAATGGTGAAATTGAGTTGATGGCCGCCATTTAATGGCAAATATTTGCTGTTATTTTAAAACAACAGCTGTTATATTGAAATAATGGCCGTTATTTACTGTTATATGGCGGCCATCCACTCAACTTCAACATTGTGTGAACAGAGCCTTTCTGTGTTTTCAATCCACTCCTGGTTTTGGTTGCAATATGAGGACCACAATACTGACTGAAATATACGTAGTGTGAACGCAGCCGTATAGTATAGTATACACATAATAATAGTATACACATTAACCCTTGTTTCACACGTAGTAATAGTGCGGCCGTATGTACGGATGTAATAGTGCGCCCGTATATTTGAGGGTTCGTGTGTATGCTGTGAAGTATAGGATATGCGGCTGCACAGTGCACACTATGTATGAATCTACGGCCCTATCGTAAACGGACCCGTAAAAAATGAACAAGACCATTATTTGCGGCTGAATATGCGGCCGAGGATTGACAGGCGGTCCGTACAAAGTACTTCAAAAATAGCCGGGAATGATGCCGAATGCCGATGCCTCTAATAGTTACTATATTAAATTAATCAAAGACATTTTCTTTGTAATCAAGACACTTTCGTTGATCAATAATTTATTTCTAACGAATCCATCATTTTGCAATTAAATATACTGTTAAAAAAAATAGATATATAAATAAATGTATATTTATCTATATATTTATTTTTTGACATTATATTTAATTGCACAATGATGGATTCGTTAGAATTAAATTATTGACAAACGAAACTGAATTTATTTCCAAGAAAATGTGTTTTATTCATTAAATATTAATTAGTACAGGAAGCACTATAAGCCGGTAATTCATATTCCCGGTAATAGAGCTTTCTGTACTAATCATCACTTTACTTTAATGAAAACATCAAATGTTTCTTCTAATTATGTTATCACAATAGCATTATTAGAAGAAACATTTAGAATTATATGTGCGCTCAGCTGATTGGCTGTTCGGCTGAGCGCACATATAATGAGCCGGTCCGCAGTACAGTCACTTCATTGTGCTGCGGACCAGCGAAGAGGACACATCGGGGTGAGTATACAGCTCTCCACACCCCCTCCCCAGCACTGCACCCCTCCCAGCAAGGAAGGGGGGGTCAGTTAACCCCTTCCTTGCTGGGATGGGTGCAGTCTGACATCAGTCTGGCCCCCCGGGGGTTAAGGGGGATGCAATACATCCTCCCTTAACCCCTTGGGGGTCAGACTGTAAGCAGCGATCTGTAAAGATGCTGCATACTGTAAGGAGCACAACACCGCTCACAATGATGGGTGTTGTGCTCCTGTTTGTGTGTTTTGTGTGTTTCTCCCTTTTTGTTTTTCAGATATCGGTATCCTGGGGATTACGTCGGATTCCATGGACTACGTCGATGACCAGCGGTTGTTCTTTGAATTTTTTTTTAATAAAATGGTCAATGAGGGTTGTGGGGGTGTTTTTATTTGAATAAAAAAATTTGTAAACTTGTGTCTTGTCTTTATTTCTTTACTTTATAGACTTAGTAGTGGAAGCCGTCTAATAGACGGAATCCATTACTAAGTTGGGGCCTAGTGTTAGCCGGTATAAAATGGCTAACACTAACCCCCCATTATTACCCCAGTACCCAATGCCACCAGGGGTACTGGGAAGAGCCGGGTGCCAGTGGTCCCGGAGCGTCAATATTGGCGCTCCTGGACCGGGCGGCAGCAGGCTGGTAAGATTTAGGCTGGGGAGGGCCTAAACCAATGGCTCTTCCCACCCTGGTGTTACCAGGCTGCTGTCGTTTGGTTTTTAACCCGGCTGGTTATAAAAATAGGGGGGACCCTATGCGTTTTTTTTTAATTATTTATTTATTTAAAAAAAAAACGCATAGGGTCCCCCCTATTTTTATAACCAGCCGGGTTAAAAACCAAACGACAGCAGCCTGGTAACACCAGGGTGGGAAGAGCCATTGGTTTAGGCCCTCCCCAGCCTAAATCTTACCAGCCTGCTGCCGCCCGGTCCAGGAGCGCCAATATTGACGCTCCGGGACCACTGGCACCCGGCTCTTCCCAGTACCCCTGGTGGCATTGGGTACTGGGGTAATAATGGGGGGGTTAGTGTTAGCCATTTTATACCGGCTAACACTAGGCCCCAACTTAGTAATGGATTCCGTCTATTAGACGGCTTCCACTACTAAGTCTATAAAGTAAAGAAATAAAGACAAGACACAAGTTTACAAATTTTTTTATTCAAATAAAAACACCCCCACACCCCTCATTGACCATTTTATTAAAAAAAATTCTAAGAACAACCGCTGGTCATCGACGTAGTCCATGGAATCCGACGTAATCCCCAGGATACCGATATCTGAAAAACAAAAAGGGAGAAACACACAAAACACACAAACAGGAGCACAACACCCATCATTGTGAGCGGTGTTGTGCTCCTTACAGTATGCAGCATCTTTACAGATCGCTGCTTACAGTCTGACCCCCAAGGGGTTAAGGGAGGATGTACTGCATCCCCCTTAACCCCCGGGGGGCCAGACTGATGTCAGACTGCACCCATCCCAGCAAGGAAGGGGTTAAGTGACCCCCCTTCCTTGCTGGGAGGGGTGCAGTGCCGGGGAGGGGGTGGGGAGAGCTCTATACTCACCCCGATGTGTCCTCTTCGCTGGTCCGCAGCACAATGAAGTCACTGTACTGCGGACCGGCTCTTTATATGTGCGCTCAGCCGATCAGCCAATCAGCTGAGCGCACATATAATTCTAAATGTTTCTTCTAATAATGCTATTGTGATAACATAATTAGAAGAAACATTTGATGTTTTCATTAAAGTAAAGTGATGATTAGTACAGAATGCTCTATTGCCGGCATATGAATTACCGGCTTATAGTGCTTCCTGTACTAATTAATATTTAATGAATAAAACACATTTTCGTTTAAATAAATACAGTTTCTTTGTTCAATAATTTAATTCTAACGAATCCATCATTGTGCAATTAAATATACTGTCAAAAAATAAATATATATATAAATATACATTTATTTATATATATATTTATTTTAACAGTATATTTAATTGCAAAATGATGGAATCGTTTACATTTAATTATTGAACAATAAAAGGGACTTTATTAGACAGAAAATGTGTTTTATTAATTCAATATATTAACCATGAGAGACATCGGCATTAGTGCAGAGGATCGCAAACCCCGGTAATAGCGAGTCATGTAAACTGTGTTCCCTGCTTTCCCAGATGCATCCAGAGGTGTTTCCATCACTTTCTTAACATTTTATTTGTTATTTTTAGTTGAACCAGATTTCCAAGTAAATGACCGTATGTTTTGAGCCGCATGTCTATTTTTTCCCACGGCCGTAGTTTCACCCGCACATTTACAGCCGCATAAAAAATACAGCCGCACAGTTACAGCGTGTGAAACCAGCCTAATAGTATAGTATACACATAATAATAGTATACACATAATAATAGTATACACATTAAGGCCGGTTTCACACGTAGTAACAGTGCGGGCGTTAAAATTTCTGTCCCGTACATCTCCGGGTGGTCTGGCGGCTGTATTTGAAAACCACTTACGGTCTTATCGTAAGAGTCCGGCCGTAGTGTCATGATGTGTCTTGGCTTGTTTGGCCCCGCTCAAAAGCATGTATTTGATTCATGAATCTGCCCCCGGGCCAAATAAGCACACCCACATCCCTATAAAATCTCCGCCCACTCGCGAAGTACGCCCATATGCTTGTAGTGTTTTGAATGGCAAAAAAATAAAAAAAAAGATGTCTGATGGCGCTAATAATGCGCCCTATGGGCCAGCCCGGCGTATGAGGCTGCGCCGCAAGCACCAGCTCGTGGTGCTTTCGATCCTGTGGAAGATGCGTAATTATTACCAGCGTTTGTGTGTAAGTCTCTATATATTTTTTTTTTTTTTTTTTTTTTTTTTTTTTGTTAAAGCTTTATGTAACTTATTTCAAACTAGCCTTACAAACTGTTTCGGCTTATAATCCGTAAAACATTGATTTAAATGTATTGTTTATGCAAGCTCCCTTAAGTACTGTTGACCAAAGGTCCTTAAATGCAACTGTGTAATAATTTTGTGACTAATTGAGATGTCTTAAAAATAATAAATTTAATTTTTTAAAAATTCTTCTCAGAGGCAAAAAGACGCAGAGCAGCGCCGTCTGCAGGAGGTGGGACGGCGATATTGGGTCCACCCCATCAATGTTCGGAGGGAGACCCGGGGCCACATTGGTTGCCTGTATGATGATTTGCGACGGTATGTCGATTTGAATACATCAAAGTCGTCAAATCTTTGAATGTAATATTGCAAATGTAAAGGTTACTGTCCACAAATGTTTACCCCAAAGTCCATAATTTTATTAGGTTTTTTGTTTATCCTTACAACGTTTGATGTTAATTTCAACATTTGTAAACCGTATGACATCTTCCTATGATGTGTGTTTGTGTGTAATATTAGTGATCAATATTTTTCTTAATTTGTTGCAGACATCCTGACAAGTTCCAGGACTTCGTGCGCCTGCCTATGGAGGCCTTTGATAATTTACTTTCCATTTTGACCCCACATCTCCAGAGACAGGACACCTACATGCGGAAATCCATCCCTCCTGTGGGACGTCTGCTCATAACGTTAAGGTGAAGATGCTTTATTTTAATGCGAACTATTTGTTCATGTAATTGTAGTGAAATCTAATATAGTGTTAAAATATGTAATAATTTAATATGTAGCTGAATGTGAAATAGAATCATAAAATACTATTTTTCATTTTTTCACAGATTCTTGGCGACAGGGGAGAGTTATGTATCGTTGCACCTCCAATTCAGGGTTGGTACGTCCACCATCTCTGGAATTGTGAGTTGCACGTGCGCCGTGATCTGGGAGCATTTGCAGCCCATCGTGATGCCCAGTCCGACCCGGGAGATTTGGTTGCAGTCAGCAGCAGGCTTTCAGTCTGTGGCCAATTTCCCCAACTGTATAGGGGCGGTTGATGGTAAGCACATACGTGTGAAGCAACCACCGCGATCAGGATCACAGTATTTCAATTATAAGAAATTTTTTTCTGTGGTCCTGATCGCGGTTGTTGATTCCACGTATCGTTTCCTTGCCATCGACGTCGGCTCCTATGGCAGTACTGGGGACTCCCGGGCGCTACTGAGATCAGAGTTTGGGCGGCGCATACTCTTAGATCACGTGACTCTACCTCCTCCCACTCCTCTTCCGGGTACCACGCATCCCGCTCCATTCGTCATGGTAGGGGATCAAGCCTTCCCTTTACTGAACAACCTGCTGCGCCCTTACCCACGGAGAGGGCTGGATGAACGGGGGAGACTATTTAACCGGAGGCTGAGCCGGGCACGTAACTTCGTGGAGTGCGCCTTCGGGATCATGACTAGTCAGTGGAGAGTGTTTACCACTGCCCTGCAGTTGAAATTGGCCACAGTTGACATGGTCATTAAAGCTGCCTGTGTTCTCCACAACTACCTTCGGGACTATGCTCCCACCCCGGAGGTGAACGTGGAGACACTGCCAGCTTTTAGTGCCCCTATCAACTATGGCCAAGGGAGACAACTCAACCGCGGGATAGTGGTCAGGAACCTCTTTGCTGACTACTTCATGACTCCTGAAGGCGCCGTGCCCGTGCCCCTTTCACAGCCTCCCTTATGAGCCACGGCCACAGGACTGATGTTTTCCCGCATGTATGTCACCTGTCTCTGGGATGTGTGTTTTTTTATTTTCTTTTGTTGTTTGAACCCGATGTATTGGTTGATATTTAATTTTCATTCTCTTTTTACTAAAACAAAAAATATATTTTCTTATTCGACTAAACAATGTGTCTGCCTTTTCAATGTATGTAAAACATGTTGTGTGTTCCCACATAGTAGTGTTCGAAAATACACATTACCTCACTCGATATACTACTGGCCAGTAATTATCGAGCATGGTCACATCATGCTAATGTTAATTGTATAGTCCTTTGAACCTAGTGTGCTGAAAGATTGATGTGATCAAAACATGTGCATTTCCTATGGAGTGACCAGCAGGGTGCGCACTATATGTCTAACTTTCTAGTGTGGGATATGTAACAGGATCTGATATCTTCTAGTGCCACAGTCCATCTCACTTCTTAACAATCACTATTAACACACCACATATATCCCTCCACACATCACCCAGGTGCGCCAGCTGGATGTGGTCTACTTAGGTTGCGGTTCAAAAATATTATTTTATCATCCATTTTTTTTCTGTAAAACACAGAAGAGTGTATTCAAAGATTAGAAATCTCGCTCTTTACTTGATCACCTGTTCCTTGTCTACAGTCATCTCCTGGATTTCTTATCCAAAATCCATCACATCAATCTGCCAGTGTAAACGCTACATTATGTAGTTTATTGTGTGTACGTTTATATATCCTCCACTTTGTACATAATGACCACATGCTGGATGTCCTGCAGGAGGAGATTTCTACTACCATCGGACATAGAGCTCTATGTGGAAATGATAGTGTCATGATAATAACATTAATGTCCCAAAATATGTTAGTGCTCATCACAAGCCTCTCCTGCTCTGGCCACTTCCTGCCTTGGCTACAGATGTCAGCATAGAGCAGGCTCAGACCTCAAAAAGAAGGAATCGCAGCATTCACTACATCTTCGCTAGTGGCTTCACAATACGTGTATTTCACTCAGTATAGCTAACAAAAACAGCAGTGGATTCTAAACACCCAAAGGATCTCGACACAATGTTGTAATGTTGTGGATGTGCGCCATAAAAACACTAAATAAGGACATTTCCAAATAACATCCATTCTTAGAAAAAAACTTAGCAATATTTCACTTTAAATGGCGCACAGCCACTCTATTTCTACATTGTGTGAACACAGCCTTTGTGTTTTTAAGCCACTACTGGTTTTGTTAACAATACTGACCAAAATATACTGACTCAAATACACGTATTGTGAACCTACTACGAACATGTAGTGAATGTTGCGATTCCTTGTTTGTCATGTATGACAGTGCTCTCTGCTGCCATCTGTGGCCAAGGCAGGAAGTGGCCACAGCAGGAGAGTGTTGGCCTGATAAATGAAATACTTAACTACATTATAATATTTCCTATCATGACACATTCATTTTAACACATACAGCAATGTCTCACATATGATTAGAAATATTCTCCTGAAGGACATCCAGCATGTGTTCATTTTCTACTAACGTAAAGCATACAACTAAATTTTATAAGACACAATAGCAACATTCAATACAGCTTTCTATGCAAACAAAGTCCACTAAGTATTTTGAAGCGTATTTCGTAGTTCCTTAGTGGCAGTCAATAATAATTTGTTTTTTTAACCCTTAAACACTAAAACATAAACAAGTAAAAAATAAGATTTCGGGAAACAACAAGATATGTCGCAATGGATTTATTACATGTCAAAAAATAAAACATTCACATGATAGTGTGTGTGGGTGGATGTGGGCGAGGGTGTGTGGAGACTACTTTGGACCATGTTGACAGAAGTTAGAATAGTGTGCAGAGGCAATAGTGTGGGCAATATGTGAAGGACACAGCCAGCCTGACTGTATTCTGGCACCACAAAAATAAAAGGGACATCCCAATCCCCCCAAGCTGTTATTGTCATCCCTAGCTAATGTGATGCCAGACCTTCTAAACAGTGTGTTATTGATGTGGTCCTGGTGCACACAAATGTTAGGAAATTATTAATGCTAGTAAGGCGCGGTTGGCACTAAGGCCCTACAGTGTAGCAGACAAGGGGTGGTGTTGGTGTAGCTGAGGAGAGGGAGTGCGGAACAAACACAAATGTTGTTGGACGGTCAAGGCACATGTCACTCTCTCTCGCCAGGCTCCACAGGACCCTCTTGACATCTTGGTGGTGGAGTCCTGGCCAACCCCTCTGCCAGATTAGGTTCTTCATTCTCTTCATCCGATGAGGCCTCTGCTGGTTGCTGAACTACTTGTGGTCTGAGGAGAAAACAACACTGGTCACTATCTAAGATGGCACTTTTGTTTAAGGACATATTTAGCCAGATAACTAAAATGGAGGCATCCAATGCAGGATTACACTCTGCCTGCTTTCACACTATTTTCTATGTACGAGGTGCCACACTAGAACTTTTTACAATATATTCACACACTGTTGACCCAAAATGTGGGTCTTCACAAGGCCACCCGAGTGGAACATTAGTTTACTCTATGGACACATTGCGTACATTGTTTAAACATTATGAAGACAGTCCACGCTATTGGCATAACTGCCATTTCATGTTCTGGATTAGATCCTGGAGGGATCAAAAGCTGTTCCCAAAGCGGTTAGGCCAGGCTGCATTTGTTAGTTATCTGGTGTCCAGCAGGGGGCGCCTCATCTTCCCGAAATCGAGATTACTCTAAAGTGTTCACTAAATATACTGCTCCCCCTGCTTGAGCCTCGATGTATACAATCTATATAAATCTAACACATGTCTATGTCTGCACACATAAGACACTGAGCTACTTCCATCATCATCTGCTCCTACCATGGACACATGCAATTAACACACACACTTACCTGCGGCGTCTGGGGGAATTCAAAATGAAACCCAGCATTGGGGCAAAACGCAAAGCGGCCAGTTCTTCTTGGGCGGCCCCACGCCTGATCAGCTGCCGTCGCTGCCTGATGAATCGGTCCCTCACACTGGACCACCTGGTCTCCACATAGTTAGCTTCAAGCAAAAGCATCCACACATTAGGAATATATCAGCGTCAGGTGACCATAACACTCGAGTTAATGGTTTGCCACAGTGGCTAAACAACTTACCAATTATCCATTGCTGTAATCTAGTATGCTGGTCCCAATCTGGGTATACAATCCGGGCAACCTCCCTCCATGCGGCACTCCGTGTTAGCCGGCTTCTGTACCCAGGCGCAGGGCCGGCCCATAGCACTGGCCGAGCATGGACCTGAAAATCCAAAATAATTACAGTAACGTCTTAGAAATTATTAGTCAATAAGGTCATAGCTACTACACCCATGTCACATGCTACACGCCATGTTTGATTGTAAATAGTACGTCACTTATGTGGGTGGGGTCTCCAGCTTCACCTGCAGCCAACTCCCTCCCTCCATGATGTTTGCTGGCGCCACATATCATATACACAGTACACTACTACTCACATCATGTCCTCATAGTATTTGCCCTAAATATATGTGCTTACTACTAGGGAATGGAAGGCCACAATCCGCCGCGGGGGTCTGGGATCGGATAGCGACACGGGGGGACACGCCTCCTCTCTGTAGTCTCGCCACCTCAGCACTGGGCGTAGCGGGGGTGGGGGGGGGGTTAACTATTGCGTGTCGTGTGCTCGGCGAATTGCTATGTGACACCATGTAACGATGCTCAGCTTACCCATTTCTGTCCGGCATTGTCACGTCGTAAGCCGCTGCACTACAAGTGCCATAATGGTCGGCCACGCCTCTTTGAACGTGGCTGCTGCGGATTGTGTGTGCTTCCGACGTTACAACGCCTGACAAAGTACAAAGCAGAGCAGCGCTAAAAGCCAAAATACTCATTAGCCGAGCAGTGAACAGAATTAGCACAGCACACCAAACACTCCGGCTAAACAACAACCCCGCTACGCACACTGATGACGTGCATGTACTACAGAGAGGGGGCGTGTCCACGCTGTGTCGCTAGCCTATAGCATCATCAGCCTGCGCCGGATCTTGTGCGTGATTTGCGTACTATTTAAGCGACCTCCTTATGATGACACTATCAGCACATTATATGGTAGGATTTCTACTATGTATGTGCCGCCAACAACCATCATGGAGGGAGGAGGGAGGAGGGAGGAGGGAGGAGGGAGGAGGGAGGAGGGAGGAGGGAGAGAGTTCGCTGCACGGCCATCTCGCTAAGAGCAATCCTAAGTCACGCCCTGTTTGCCCAACAACATGTGCTATTACAAGGACAATTCCTCGACCAGCCATTACTTACAAATCTCGCCTAAAATACGATGTGCGTTACATGGTCCGAAAGAGCTAACACATTCACAGATTTGGAGGAGACACACACATCTGAAAAGACTCATGCAGTCATTGCTGGATTTCAAGCGCCCCCTGATGGCAAACACATAGGAATTACACACAATCGTACTTACATAAACTACTCGGAGCGATGTATCGTGCCACTAAATGACTATAGACAATCGTACACAAAATAAATATTATCTAGCATCTATTGATCATTACATAATCGATTTGTTTTCACTAAATTATTTACCACTTAAACAGGATGCAATTACAGATGTGACTTTTGGACATCACAAAAAGCGATATAAAAGACAAGACTTGTAAATTACATGTATGTAAATGTGACTCACACAACAAATGACAGTCATACATTAAGTCACGGCCACACAACTATCTTCTCCGAGTCCAAAGGACGATCGAAATCTTTCTATCGATGATCTTATCTATGTATAAAGCACTCCCAACAGCTCCAGAAAATACTTACTTCACTGATCAGCTGGCCGACGGCTATAACAGACCGATCAGGATACATCTCGGGCTCCATGAATCACTCCGGCTTTGTTGTCCAAATCACTTCTTCTTCCAGCGACGGTTTTCAAAGTGCAGATTCTTACAATGCAGACACATCCTAAATAACCTTGGCTTCTACCCATAGGAACTCAAAATGATACATTTGTTATCTCCATCCAGTCACGGACACGGCCTAGGTGAAGCCTGGACACAAACAGTTGTTACATTCATCCCTGTATTTTGAGTTATATTTAAAAATATACAAGGACAATTACAAAATAAGACCGTGAGAAATGTGTGGCAAACAATATTTCTCTCATGGCTAAGCTTCAAATAAATAATTCCTTTCTTCTATCATCCTATGTCAAGGCCAAATGGCAATCCTGCTCTCATCACACAGGTGCAACTAGCCACAGTGCAGGGTGGCACTCAGATACATGCACTAACAATGCTATATAACATTTGGCCACTTCTCCAAGAAATGGACCACAAACACAACATTCCTTTCCCTTCCGGCCCAAAAGGCACCTGCAAAGGTCCAGGACACATGTCCACTCTCTGACAAGGCCGAGAGCACACCTGTACCAACGATACCTCATACCCAGCCCTCAGGCCAGGCACTCACTGGTCGTCAGTTAACTGCAAACTAAGGTGTAATCTCCAGAAGGAGAAAACTGGTGCTCAGCCATGAAATGACCACAGAACAACACGTTTGTTATTCCTAGATTCATTCCTTACACCCCTTTGTTTGCACCATGTCGTACCTGCTTGCCGCTTGGGCCCCACGATTTCTGTGATCCATTCTATATTGGAGCTACCGAACCGGTGGATCAGCCCAGCCACTAGCTCCATATGTGAGCGAACACACTCATTTACATATGCAAATAACCAGCCCTTGGCGGCAAAGGCCACTGTTGACTAGAAATCAACGTTAGTTTTCACTTTGGTTACTGACAGGGTTACGAAATTTTGAATTACCATATGAAATAGAGGCTTTGTATTCAGACTGATAAAGTGTTGCCATCTGTATACATGGCTAAAATAGGCATGTCGCATTAATGCAAATCATTACGCGAAACAAAGTGCCCAACCAGCTAAGCTTTTTCTGGGAGAGGTGAAAAAATGAGAGATTATATAAATACACAAGGAATTTTATTCAAAAACATTCTCAGACTTGCCAAGCAATATGATGTCACAATAGTAAAGTCAAAGTTAGATTAGGACAGAGGGGGAAGGGCGCATGAAGCTGCAGCTTACTGCAGACAGATCATTGCATTCTGCTGCAGGCTCCCAAAGGCCGATCTCGTGGGCCAGTCTAGGAGCAGACTATCAGATATTCATCCAGCACACACTGAGTCAATGATTAGCGTAGTGACACAACATGTTAATAAAAGCCTGAGACTTGTGGGAAATGTTACATATATATCGTCAACACATCCATTAACTGCACTATGTGCAAAGGCCAAACCAATACAAACATAATAATGGTTAATTTTTAGCTTTTTAAACTGAAAACATGTGAATAGATCCTTGATGTATCCTTGGCAAGGCTTTAGGCCTCTCCATGTGTGAAAATGTGGATTTTATTCTAGGATACAGTACATTGTGTAAGCGCGCGGTACTTTAGTAACCTTGAGCCAAATCAGTACATTACACCTCCCAATCGAGAGAGAACAACGCAGATGTGTGTGGAAGAATGTCAACTATTCGACTTACACACACACACAATGTAGCATTGTTTTCTCCAGGCCAAATGTAGTTTGGATTTTATTGTTGATCATTAAAATACTTATAATGTTGAATTAAATATTATATCAAAAATAATTTTACACCAAACTCTGCATGTTCTGTATGAAATATCACATTAAACCCATTATTGTGTATAAAGGTTAACAAAAAGGATACATTTCACAAATCAACCTTCTGTGCAAGATGCTGAGTCAAACATAGGCAACAAAAGTCAGTAATGGATGTAAAAACCGGACACATCAGACACTTGCATTTAGGAACTCATCTATTTGTATGACAGTCCTTTTTTTTCCTTATTGACGTTTAAATGTAGTGACATATTGGTTCTGCTAACAAGGGCCCCTACACACAAGAACCATTCGCCCTGGAGATAGCTAAAGGAAAGACATTATGATTTTACTTTTTTCTATAGATTCTTTTAAATGAGGATCTTAGCAAACTGTTTTTTCAAACAGAGTGTACCATGTCACCCCGGTAAGGTGTCCTCAGGGACATGGACCCTACTCTACCCTAACACAAAATGACCTCTCTGGGCCTGAAAAAGGAGACCACTTGCCATAAACCAAAAAAAAAAAAAAAAAAAAAAAAAAAAAAAAAAAAAAAAAAAATAGAAAAATTAAAACAAAAAAATATAATAATATTATGATGTATTGCCTCATACATCACATAGTAGAAATCATAAACGTCGTGGGTAACGAGATGTCCGAGAGCGCCGTCCACGCCGTGGCTGGCGCCTAGGAACGGCCCTAGTACCCTCAGATGGAGGGGGCATGGCACCAGGTGGCTCTGGGGACAATGCTGGGGGGACAAGGGGGGAGAGAGGTGGGGGCACAGGTGGGGGCGCAGTGGTCTCGGGGAAAAGAAAGCCCTCCGGCGGGATATGTGGCCTCCGTGAGTGTAACCCATACACAGATTGTAGGAGGACGCCCACATAGCAAGGGTCGGGGAAAGTATCGGGGTCAATCTGCTCGTGACACGACAGCAGCACTTCTGTAACCATCCGCGCACTACGTGCCAGATTAGTAGGGAGATTCCGTAAACGGACTCCCAGATAGTAGCAGAAGAAATCATTCTGATCATCTCCTCCATCAAACCGCCTGACAAAGTTGACGACAGATTGATCCAACTCACTCAGTGCTGAATGAGCTTCTTCTTGCTCCCGACGCCTCCTGGTGGTGGTAGTAGTGGGCCTCGTGAGTGGCTGACGTGGCCGAGCTGCCAGGGGCACACCACTAGGACCTGCACCAGATGTTGATGGTGCTGCAGCCTCCTCCTCTTCGTGCATGGAAGTCGAGCCAGAAGGTCCTGGCATCGGCTCCGTGCCCTCAGAAAGAGTAGGACTGCCAGGCTCCTGTGATGGCGGTGGCGTGGCACTATCCCCCTCCTGCTGTGATGCTGCAACATCAGAACCAGCAGCATCCTGTCCTCCCGGTGGGTCTGCGAAATTGCCACTGGTTCTGTGGAGAGACAGAAAGGTTAGCTAATATGGACACATTCATAAAGGTACTTCATATATCGAATGTTTAAGTTTTGATAACATACAGTATGTCGAAATGTGTGTTTTGGTAACACGAAGACATTATGTAGTACTATGCGCATCCTATGTTAGGACATACAACTATTTATATTAACTCATTCACATTAGTGTTTTCTAATAAACTTAAACAAAAAAACATTAGCCAAAAATGTTCCCCGTTCTGAGTGTGGAAACAATGCTCTCATCTTCAGGGCATGTTGTGGGCATGGAACCATTCTGGTGACAACACAACAACAAGTGTTTTTTAATGTGGCCCAGCAGGGAGAGGAGCCTGAGTTAGTCATGTGACCAGATACACAAGCGGCCAGTAAGAGGCCTGTGTACCTGTCATAGATCCCCGCAGGCCACACTGAGACAGTGACAGAGCAGCAGGCCGCCCAGCATTGAGTATAAAGGAAGTGAATAGTGTGGGCCGGAGAACAGCTCTCGGACTGCTTAGTACTGTAGGACACTAAATATAAAACATTATCCGCTGCATAGAAACAGCCATTTCATTCACCATGCTTACTGGCTCTGCCACCTACAGCACACGCTAAACAACTGAGGGAGTGACCGTGATCTGCAAAAATCACGAGATGTTGTTCTAGCGCCATGACAGAAACTAACATATTTTAGAGAAATGACAGGATGTTGAAGCACGAGTCAGAGTGGTGTGTAAGCATTTGTTTGAGTGTGAGCAAAGGGGACTATTGTGATTGGTCAGGATACATTAACCCTCTCTGGACAGTCACATACACCAGCATGAAGGCTAACAAACATGACACAACTAGGGCCTTATAAAGAATGGCAATAGTGTATGTAGTCAAATTATCGGGATACATTAAAGATAATTGTCTGCACATTCCTATAAAACATATACATAAAGAGGCAGATTGGTGAAATCGGATGAGATTATCTGCTAGTGAGTATGGACCAGGTTCTGCTGAACAACCAAAGGCAGAATTAAAATTCCTTACTCCCATATAACATTTTATCTCATGTATTACATATTGTACACTATATGATACTATATACATTATGGAATAAGAAAAATATACTTACTGCCGTTGACTGCGGCTCGGGATAAAATCCAACAAAGGCGCATAGCGCATGGAGATCGGCTCCCCACCCCTCTCCTCCGTGCGTATCGCCCGTTGGTACTGGTCCCTGACACTAGACCAGCGTGTCTCCACTGCTCGGACTGACAAAAGCAAAGATTTATTAGAAATAGATAGATTTTAATAATTGATAGATATTTCGAGGTCTTGGTAGAAATATCGGACATTGTTCTCACAATTTTATGTCATACATTATTTGACAACACGACATACCCATCCGCAGCTGCTCGCTGTCCGTCACATCGCCCCACTGTGGGACTACCACAGCCGCTATCGTCTCCCACGTCTCGCGACGCAGGACGCGGTCGTGGTAGCCACGCACAGTCAAGTCCCACAAATGGGGACGGGACCGCACCTGAAAAATTATATAGAAAGACAGAAATCACTAGACATCTCCATCTGACTTCACCTCTCTGTGTGTCTACATCGATTAGAATAAGAACATGTTTTCCATTATGACATTACATAGAGTGGTGTTGGGATTCCAACAGACCACCTGTGTAATCTAAGGAACACAGCCTAATAACCACTGAGCCAAGACTCACTAAACCAAGGAATGCCAGAACTCTTTGAACACACTTCTGAAAACATACCAAGATTGGTGTCTAATGATTGAATTTAGGAAAGGCTTTGTATCTTAACTAGCACTAATTAGTAGGCCACAAGACCAGATCAATGCCAGCTTTGCATTCACACCTGATGAAAGAGAAAATCAACATTGTTTCGAAAATACATGAACACATGTGCAAACGAGTGAAGCTAACTATTTCACTGCTGCGGTGTTTGTTCTGGTGTGTGTGTGGTGTTTTGTTATCTTAGTGTGTGGATAAAACATGTCACAACGACTATGGTTAGAGATCTCGACATTTTGTAATAACTATGGTCAACATTTATGTATTAAACAGTCGCTGATATAGAGTGACAAATATATTTTAATAATTAAATACATGTAAGGTTAGGTATAGCATTAGGTCGAACATTCGAGGAGGAGCACACAATAACATGAAACTACGTGCAAAAACGAGCTACATGAAAAACGCATCAAAAACGCAACCTTGCTCGACTCGATTTCCAAAAGATTCCACAAACATTACTTGACTATACTGTGTACGGTGTAGTGCGCACGCTTACTCAGATTCACATGCACTATATCACACAAAAAACGCATCAAAAACGCAACCTTGCTCGACTCGATTTCCAAAAGATTCCACAAACATTACTTGACTATACTGTGTACGGTGTAGTGCGCACGCTTACTCAGATTCACATGCACTATATCACACAAAAAACGCATCCAAAACGCACTATACTGATTTGTGCAGAAAAATTGTCTACATTTGTACACATGTCACTGTTATTAAATACAATTGATACATGTAAGAAATCAAACAACCCTACACTCAATAGGGATACTAAATTCGACATATGTAAGTAGTGGTTTTATATGGGAACTGCACTCGAAATTAATACTATAGCAGATAAGGAAACACATGACGATACTTTGTGGTTTTTTGCAGGCCACATTCCCACGCCCGTGTCGCATGACTAAAACGATTATATTTAAGACCACTAACAGTGTTGACATTCATATGTGTGTTACATGTGGCTTAGGTGCGTGTTTGTTGGCCGAGACGACCATGTGCATTTCTAAGTCCAAGTAAAACATTTTAACACATCACATAAATATATTAACAGAGATATGTATTTGGGTTCGCATACATTACATATTATTAGACATATATTTACATAGATATATAGATAGAGAGAGGGATAAATAGATACACAGAAAGAGACTACACATCCTATTTTCCAAGTAAAACCATTCTAGAAAGATGAGTGTAATTCTTCGATCAAACTTACCTCTGCGATCAGGCGTGGAACATCAATGTCCCGCTGCCAGGAACCACGTCGCCCACGACCAGCACCACCATGCTCCGCTCGCCGTGCCATCGCTCCAGATCGGGACACCTAAAAGGATGGTCACCTATTGAAGCCCATTCACTTGGGCCTTTTAAACTGAAGGGGCGTTACGCATTGATGAATTATTCTAATGAGAATCCAGATTGATCCGGCAGTAATCAGAGGTTCCGCCAGGCCCGAATGTTACTTCCTACGGTCGACTTGGACCATTTCGGCCCGGAAATAATGGTCTTGCTCATTTTTTACGGACCCGGATACAATCAGGCCAGAAACTCATACGGAGTGTGCACTGTGCAGCCGCATATCCTATACTTCCCAGCATACACACCAAACATCAAATATACGGCCGCACTATTACATCCGTACATACGGACGCACTATTACTACGTGTGAATCGAGCCCCATAGTATAGTATACACATAATAATAGTATACACATTAATAGTATAGTATACACATAATAATAGTATACACATTAATAGTATAGTATACACATAATAATAGTATACACATTAATAGTATAGTATACACACAATAATAGTATACACATAATAATAGTATACACATTAATAGTATAGTATACACATTATAATAGTACAAATCTCCTAGAAAATTGATAGCTCACACAAAATATACTAAACAATATAAACTTTATTATTAATTCATGTGAAGTTCATAAAAACACACATATGACTTTCAAGACATACAAACAGATTTTGGCAGGTGACATAGGCAGACCACAGAGATCACCCGGACAGGGATAAATAGTAAAAAGAAGCACGGTACATTTAGTCAGCGGTCCAACCATAAAGTGCAGTTACTACAAAGTGCATAATGCCACGGATACAATATCCAATGAATAAATATGCAGCAGCAATCAGGGTATGTATTAAGGTACAAGAATACTAGGGCGATGTATACATGTAAACACTCCAACAACTGAACGGCTGCTACTACATATGTACAAAGTGGGGGCAACAGTGCCTAACCAGCTTCTCAAAGGAAATCACAGGCTAATGCCCAGTATACCTTAAGTCCAGGGACAGCGTGGTCCTCCTCCTTCCCCAACGCACGTTTCGCGTTCGCTTGATCACGGGGCGTGGCTACACTCACTACCCTCCCAGTTTATATACACATCAGCCGTGCTTCCATCATTGGACGCTTCCGTCATGCGTCCCGCGTCATCACGCCACTGACGTAGCGCCGCTCCGTTCGTCCGCCCACCCCCAGTGACGTAGTCACATGACGGTGGGACACACAAACATCAAGGCGACGCGTTGCCATGGTGCGACGTACGCTCGACGCACTGAGTTCAGCGTCCCATGTAAGAACGGCTGATGGAACCCACCTAGGTGTGTGACTAAAATGAATGAGAAGCAGGTTATCATTGCCGAGTCTAGGTATATAGTATATATTGGGAGAATGTAGTAGAAATGGGCATGTACATTGAAAATAATAAGAGTGAAAACCATATAGTGCAATTGTTGAATATAAATAAGTGTATAAATTTCATCAAAACAACTACAAATATATATAGAAAAAATATATATATAAATATAATTGGAAGTATTAGTGAATAATAAAACAATATATATATATATATATAATAAGTAATATAAACAAAAATATCAGAATTGTGACATGTGAATGTGTAATTAATGAAATATATAAATACATATAAATGAATAAAAAAAAAAAAAATTTATATAAAAATAAAAATAATGAATGCAGAATATGTGTGCATAAAAATATGAAACTGCAGTATATACACTGCAGTATATGAAACTACAATATGTGTACAAGTGAAAACCGAATAGCATGAATCGTTTATATGTGCCCATTATACATTATAATAGTATACACATTAATAGTATAGTATACACATAATAATAGTATACACATTAATAGTATAGTATACACATAATAATAGTATACACATTAATAGTATAGTATACACATAATAATAGTATACACATTAATTATACTGCTATGTAATACACACAAATTGTACCGCTGGATGGTACCATCCACATAAATAATATGGATAAAATAGTTCTGCTACAGTATACACACATTAATTGTACTACAATGTCGTTGCTTCTATGCCCTTCCTGTATATTGACATTGTTGCATTATTCATCCACCTCCTTGCCCTAACGTGGGATCGGAGATATACTGTAGTCAACCCCTTAGATACCATGGTCAATGCTTACCATGGCATATAAGTAGTTAAAGGAATCATGAAGAACATAGTGGAAGAAGCCAATAGGCTACAAATACCGATTTAGTGATAACATTTCTATTCTGTGCAAATAGATAAGTGTAAAAAATACACAATAACCTACCGTATACAGTAAGATGGAAATGTATACAGCTCTCATCTTCTGTTGTATATATATTTGCCGTGTAGATCTTCTGATCCTTCTGTGACAACTTATAGATATATAAGGAGCCGTCTTCTTCGCTTCTCACTCTTCCTCTATACTGTACTGTCACTTCCCTATCATTAATAGCTTCTCCAGGTTTAGTCCAAGCAATAAGATTTCTCTCTGGCAACAAAACCCAGAAGATGATCTTAATCCTTGTCTGATGGACGTGTAGAGTGACGTTTCCTCCATCAGCTCCAGATACATATTCCTGAGCACAGGAGTCACCACAGACCGCACCTGATATAAAGGGAATATACTTGGTGAATAGATGGAAGGACAATAGAAAAACTACTTACAGAGGTGGGCGGCAAAAAATTTTGAGGAAATTCATAGTTGGCTATTTTTACTTCTCCTTTATTCCAGCTTTAATTGGGCAATAATAATCTAATTGTCTGTATCCATGTGGCTATAAACTCATTGCACTTAACCAGTTTTCCAGATGGATAGAACATTTTAAAAAATTTTGAAATATTTTCTATCGGGGAGGGGGGAACATAAACTGTTCAGCTGTACAGTACATCAGCTGTACTGCATTGCCGCTCCGGGACCCCACTGGGCTCTATAACTCTTCCCAAAATGAGCAAGTCCCCAGACAATCCTAAAAATTGATTTAAAAATATTAAGGGCAAACAGAATAAATAATATACATCCGACCTTGGATCAAGACTATCAACCTGGTTTTGCTAACAATCATCAAACAACGGTTTATCGGCTCGATCCACACCGAAAAGACACGTCGAATGCCTTCTCTTGTGGTCGAGAAGCGGGAGCATTGCCTGTACAAACCAACTAAGTGATATGGACCCGGGTCCAGTATAGCTACCTGATCAAGTCAATCAAGAACCAGAGAATGTGAGATGATATCAGCCGTCTTCACACTGTCTTTTCTTGGCCGCTTGACATCCGTCTTCTTGGAAGTCCGTCATTTTGAGGCCAAATAACGTCTGTTATTTGGTAACGGCGGACGTGATTTCAAAATAGTGACTATTATTTGGCCTCAAAATGATGGACGTCCAAAAAGTTGGACATCAAATGGCCAAAAAAAGATGCTGTGTGAACCTAACCATCTCCTGTAAGAGTTCCATTGGTTATCTAGCTTTGATCCAAAGAAGAACTTTCGCGTTCCTAATGGTTGGAGAATCTAACTCAACATTTTTATAGCAATAAAAGTAGAAGACTTACGTGGCTAAAGAAAAACCATCATAAAGGGAAGAATAGGAACCCTCCTCTTCATTTCTCTGTACAGTCCGAAAAAATGAGAAGTTGGTAAGGAGGATGTTCTTAATATAACTATCCAGACTAGACTGTACGATAGCACAGCAGGAAGTTACTAGAGTTATCAAAAGTATCTTTCTTTAAGTGTCCTCTTTTCAGAGTTTTTATCCGTCGAGGTCTTAGTCCCACCCATCTCTAGATATAGCCAGAAGAAGCACACAGCAGCCCACTTCACTCTGGCTTGGCACTCAATTTGCTTTATTATAGGAGTTATGCATAAAAGATCCTAAAAAGTTTTTGTTGTAGGGAAAATCAGACACCTACAAAGGAGTCTGGATTAGAGTGACCCCCCCCCCCCCCAATCCAAAGTTTTGATGTTATGTAGGTTTTTAAGGTGGACATGGCCTGCACCCTTTATGACATGGATGTAAGACTTTAGGGGTTTGGCATCCTTAAACCCCATCCTAGGCATCTCAAAAGCGCCTATAAAGCCCCCCACCAAACTGTATGTGTGTCTTTAAGGATTTTAAGCAATATGTCATGGAATTTAATATTGTGGGTTTCATGTTATTTTTCATCTCGGATCCCCGTCATTGGCCATGACCACACAACGTCTTTTTATGGCAATTTCAATGATGTTTTGTGGCCAAATAATGTCCGTTATTTCAAAATACTGTGCCGGCAAAATTACAGCTGTCCAAAAAAAGTCTGTCAAACAGTCAAACAGTCAAAAAAAAATGTGTGGTCGTGGCATTTTAGTAGTTTTCTGAAGACAGAAACTTTTTTTTTTTCTAGTTGACTGCAAGCACGTTAAACATTTTTTAAAAAAATTACATACTCACCTCCCTTCATACTTTCTGAGCCGGCTGAGTTCTTTGTATTCTCTGACTTCTAGAGACTGATCTTTAAACCCCTAATGCTCTGCACCTAACATGTACTGTGCACGAGTGGTGAGGCGATATAATGCAAGCTCAGTCAAAACTCACAGCCAATGACTGACATCAGCGATCAAGCTGATCTATAACCTCACTGGCCTGTCATTTTGGTGTTCAGTGCCTCTGCACTTTTTAAGTACATTTTTAGGCTATGTTCACACTACGTAAAAGTACAGCCGCTGTTGCTGATGGCAACAACTGCCGTACTTTTACCGCGGTGGAACAATGCCTGTTGTTCTATGGGATCCCGGCCGGTGCGTACACACATCGTATATGCTCCGGCCGGGATCCCAAACGCCGCCGCAAACAACTGACATGTCAGTTTTCTGCGTCCGGAATTCAGTGAATTCCGGCCGCAGAAAGACCTGTCAGTTCACACAGTGAAGCGAGCAACTCCGGCCGCTCGCTTCACTGTGGGCTATGGGAAGCTCTGATGCGAGCGCGCGCTGATGCGCCCGCATCAGAGCTCTGCGGCCGAAAGATCATCCGAGATGATCCGGCCAGAGACCGGCCGTTCCTTGACCCGTCTGGGGTCACGGAACGGCCGGTCTCATACGCAGTGTGAACATAGCCTTACACGACAAAACAGTGGGGCTAGTACATTAAAATCAATTAATTTTTATTATGTATTAAAAAGGTACCAATACACACAACATATGTGATAAAGTAGATTTAAAAATGACCACAAAAATAAGACAATAGTATAAAAAATGGTGTCAGCTAATGTAACTTCATCAACAGAATCTTATGCAATAAGGTTACGTGTATCCCTACTTTTGCCATTGAATCGGAAGTCATGACAGAGGATGTTTCACAGCCACAATACTGTTGATGAAGTTACATTTTTAATACTATTGTCTTTTATTTTTGTGTTCATTTTTAAATCTACTTTATATATAACATATGTTGTGTGAATTGGTACATTTTTAATACATAATAAAAATTAATAGATTTTTATGAACTAAACCCATTGTTTTTTCCTGTAAAATTCTCTTGGTGGGTTGTTTCAGCATTGATAGGGCGACATCTAGTGGTGTCGTTTAGTACTGCAGCCCAGGTTTTAGATCACCCCACTCCCCCTATCTCAAACCTTTTTGTGTGTACTTTCTAAGTACAGTAACATTGACGCTTAACAAAATGAATACCTTCATATCCTGCTGAAGACCTGGTTACAAGTCAATAAAACAGCTCCCCCTGGATTTCTCACCTAATAGACTGTATATATTGCTTTGCTTTAGCTGTTCTGTCAAACAAAACTCCAATAGATAGTTACGTTAAAGTGACTCTGTACCCACAATCTGACCCCCCCCCCCCCCCAAACCACTTGTACCTTCGGATAGCTGCTTTTAATCCAAGATCTGTCCTGGGGTCCGTTCGGCAGGTGATGCAGTTATTGTTATAAAAACAACTTTTAATCCTGCTGCGCTGTGTCTAACGGCCGGGGCTTACATTTGTATATGCATTAGGCTGGCACACCCTCTCTGTCCTTCCTCCCCACCCTCCTCATTATTAGGAATACTCCAGGCAGATAGTCTCCTATTCCCACCTGTGTGTATAATGAACATGGGCTGGATCGTTAATACACCTGTGCAAAGATCAAACAGCAGTAAATGTTCCTGGATCATTCCTAATGCTGAGGAGGGTGGGGAGGAAGAACAGAGAGGGTGTGCCAGCCTAATGCATATACAAATGTAAGCCCCGGCCGTTATACACAGCGCTGTAGGATTAAAAATTTTTTTTAGGACAATAACTGCATCTCCTGCCGAACGGACCCCAGGACAGATCTTGGATTAAAAGCAGCTATCCGAAGGTACAAGTGGTTTGGGGGGGACAGATTGTGCGTACAGAGCAGGGCTGTGGAGTCGGAGCTAGTTTTGGTCGGAGTCGGAGTCGGAGCTAGCTTTGGCTGGAGTCGGAGTTGGAGTCGGTAAAAAAATGTACCGACTCCGACTCCAGCTTTAAAAAAAAATCTTTAAAGAATGTAGAAATGAATTTTGATATGAATTTTACAAGTTTTGCTCATGAATATATACTGTAAGCAGCATTCTAATAGGACACTGGCCCTATTAGATAAGGGTGGTCGGGGAATATATTGGTAATAAAGCACTGGCCCTATTAGATGAGGGTGGTCGGGGAATATATCAGTAATAGGACACTGGCCCTATTAGATAAGGGTGGTCGGGGAACATATCAGTAATAGGACACTGGCCCTATTACATAAGGGTGGTCGGGGAATATATCAGTAGTAGGACACTGGCCCTATTGCATAAGGGTGGTCGGGGAATATATCAGTAATAGGACACTGGCCCTATTACATAAGGGTGGTCGGGGAATATATCAGTAATAGGACACTGGCCCTATTACATAAGGGGGGTCGGGGAATATATCAGTAATAGGACACTGGCCCTATTACATAAGGGTGGTCGGGGGATATATAAGTAATACGACACTGGCCCTATTACATAAGGGTGGTCGGGGAATATATCAGTAATAGGACACTGACCCTATTACATAAGGGTGGTCGGGGGATATATAAGTAATACGACTCTGGCCCTATTACATAAGGGTGGTCGGGGAATATATCAGTAATAGGACACTGGCCCTATTACATAAGGGTGGTCGGGGAATATATCAGTAATAGGACACTGGCCCTATTACATTAGGGGGGTCATGGAAAAGTTGTCGGTCACTATTTGGCAGTTTGTTTCTGAGCTGGAAGAGCCCATTGTGTGGGGGGAGATGTGTGCTGGTCTCTTCCTGGATGCTGGATGACTGTATATGAGCAGCAGTGTAATATGAAGATATCCTGTGTAATATAGAGGAGGAGAAGACATAAGTAGTGTAGCTGTAAGCTCTGCCCTCAATGTGGTGTTTTCTCTTTGGAAGAAGATTGCGTGGTTTTTTTTCAGTGTTCTATGGCTGCAGCTGTGTGTGTGTGTGTGTGTGCGCGCGCGCGTGTGCTATGGCTGCAGTAGACTGTGTGTGTGCTATGACTACAGCATGTGTGTGTGTGTGTGTGTATGTGTGCTATGGCTGCAGTAGACTGTATGTGTGCTATGGCTGCAGCAGGCTGTGTGTGTGTGTGTGTGTGTGTGCTAAAGCTGCAGCAGGCTGTGTGGGTGTGGGTGTATGCTATGGCTGCAGCAGGCTGTGTGTGTGTGTGTGTGCATGCTATTGCGTGCCCCCACAGTGACCTTCTATATCGCTATGTGTGACCCCTCTCTATATCACTATGTGTGACCCCCTGTATATCACTATGGCTAACCTCTATATTACAGGTATCTGGCATTGTTAGCAGTGTTTCTTTAAGTATGGTGAATATTTAGTTGGAAACATAGAAGACTGTCAGCAGAAAAGACCACCTGCTCCATCTAGTCTAGTTGTGAGTAGTTCAGGACATGGAGGCTGGAGACTGGCTGCATCCACTGCACACACAGGAGAAGCTGCTGTATATGTTTCCTTATTCCCTCAGAAGTCGCCCCAGGATCATGTAGGACATTAGGGAGAAGCTGCTGAGCCAGTGTGATAAATATTTATGAAGGAGCAGGAGTTGGAGTTGGTCCTGATAAAATTCAGGAGTCGGAGTTGGAGTCGGAGCTGCGTCAGAGTCGCTTTAAATGTGGTATAACTAACAGGTTCAGCGACATTTACACCCGGGATGTTCAACACACTGATGCAAAAACATTTCTTAAGTGTGTATTCAGAGTCTCAAAATGTTGTGTAAGAAAACACAAAGGGGGTAGTGTTCTATACAATAGTATACAAATGTCATCAGTGTGAGAGTAACATGGGGCAAATAAATTGTGATCACAAGGTAACGGATTATCCAGACTTTTATATTTGGTGGAAAATGCATAGAAAAGACCAAAAATATGGAATCATTTGAGTGTCGATTCACAGCTCCACAGCTGATGCTTTACCCTGTCCCCTGTCTCTGTGCTGTGCCAGTCTCCACTGTCCTCCATTACTGTACCTATAGTTGCCCTTGTTACTGTAGCTGCGTTTATTCCTGTCCTCTGTTGCTATACGTGATCTTTCTTCTGTTAGTGTACCTAATCCTCGCCCCTGTTAGTGTATCTGATGGTCGCCTCGTTAGTGTATCTGATGGTCGCCTCGTTAGTGTATCTGATGGTCGCCGCTATTAGTGTATGTGATCATGGCTCCTGTTACTGTAGATGATCGTTGTTCCTGTTACTGTACCTGACTGTTACTGCTGTTACTATGTGTGAAATATGAAAACTTTTCTGCTAAACTTCTACGCCCTGTATCATCCTAAAAAGTAACAGGACCTTAACCAAACATTGCTGACATAGAGTAGACATAATAATAATTTGAATTATCTCTTTTTGTGGTGTGTGACACTGTTTGTTATATGCAGAGAATTACACGCATAGATTTTTCAATTTTTTAATGACATTTTAGAGTTTTTCACAAAATAGAGTTAATGTGTTTACTTCTATCATAAAGTACATTTTGTCATGAAAAAACGATCTTGGAATCTCGTGGAGAAGTTTAAGAGTCACAAAGTTATTACGGCATAAAGTGAAAGAGGTGAGATTAGAAAAACACGGCTCGGTCCTTAATACCAAAAGTGCCTGCTGAGGCAAAGGGTTAATGGTCAGTATAACAGAAACCAAAATGTTTTCCTACTATTGACATACTATAAAGCACAAGAGTTAAAAGTAATAACACAAGTACAAACACTATAAACATATAAAACTCTCATCATAGTAGAAAACGTGTATATTGGAATGGCGGACGATCACAGGAGGGTTTCCTGTGGACATCACAATACTGGAGTATGTAAATACTGGGGGACATGGAAACATTCTGGACACCGAGTCCCCCAATGGGTTAACACTTTCTGGGTTGTTCTGCTGCCAGATGATTCCACAATGTTGTCTAGAAAATATAAAAAAAAAAATACATCTCAAGAAAGGTTTTCTGGATTACCATAATATTTCACCATCACATTGTCGCATTGATATCCAAAGATTATTGGGTCTCTAATATCCATTATGAGCGAACAGAATGTCCAACGACCAAGGCACAAAGTGTATGTGATGTAAGGTTCACACGATGATTTTGCTATCTGTTGAGTATAATAGTTTTCATGCATAAAAAATGGAATGATACATATCACTTGATGTACTCATAGGGGGAGATTTATCAAAGGGTGTAAAATTTAGACTGGTGCAAACTGCCGACAGCAACCAATCACAGCTCAGCTTTCCTTTCAGCACTGCCTAAAGCTGAGCTGTGATTGGTTGCTGTGGGTAGTTTGCACCAGTCTAAATTTTACACCCTTTTATAAATTTTCCCCATAGACTTTCATTGGTAAATGGTGGTGCCCATGTGCAAACTATTGACTATGAAATTATTTTTATATTTTATTACTTTTCTCACAGTTGGTCGAGGAGACTTGTCAACTCTGGAGATGGGGCCTTTCTTTCTACAGAAGCGCCTCCTGTCTTTTGAGTAAGTTTTATCTGGAACATTTTTTTAACATTTAGAAAAACTTTTTAATATCTCAGGGATGTATCAAAAGTTTTGATTGGTTGGATTCTCCGATAAGGATAATGAGCAGGGAGAGGCAAGGAAAGCTCTACAAGATAGAGATGGCTGTGGAGCGAGGAGTAAAGCACACATGGCTCTGCAGACAGTATCTCAGATGATAGGCTAAAGCTGGCCATATACTGTATTTCAGACAGCACATGACATCTCTTTTGGCTGCTTATCTCCCCAGGAATAAAACTATTGGGTAAGTCGCAATTCAAATCAATATGCCCAACTTTTCCCTCCCACCAAGAGAGTAGAGGGTGCACTATACACATTAGATGTTTGGGTGGTCCCATTAGAATCTGCAGGTTTGGCCAGCTTTAGGCTATGTTTACATTTCGTGAACAGAACGGAGGATGGCGGCCATCTTGTTAAATAGACGGCCGCTAATAAAGATCATGTTCTTTAAGGAGACAGCCGTCTTCCTGCAATCTGTTCCTGGGAACATAGCCTAAAGCTGGCCAAACCTGCACATTCTGATGGGACTACAAAAAAATACGTGAGAACATCTATAGTGGGAGCATATCCTTGATGTGTAGGACCAGCTTTAGATACATGAGCAGACAACATACCACATAACAGTAAGAGGGCAACATAAGCCAGCTCACCCTTTCCTCCTGACAGTCACTGCGTCCGTGTATGGTCCAAGCAGGGACGACTCTCCGGTGGTAAAGTATCCTCATTTCTTTATTAGCAGAAACACAGAACAGAAAGGTTACAGAGTACAATGTATAACCCCCATTATATACATAGGAAAAGGTTACAGAGTATAATGTATAACCCCCATTATATACATAGGAAAAGGTTACAGAGTATAACGTATAACCCCCATTATATACATAGGAAAAGGTTACAGAGTACAATGTATAACCCCCATTATATACATAGGAAAAGGTTACAGAGTACAATGTATAACCCCCATTATATACATAGGAAAAGGTTACAGAGTACAATGTATAATCCCCATTATATACATAGGAAAAGGTTACAGAGTACAATGTATAATCCCCATTATATACAATGGAAAAGGTTACAGAGTATAATGTATAATCCCCATTATATACATAGGAAAAGGTTACAGAGTATAACGTATAACCCCCATTATATACATAGGAAAAGGTTACAGAGTACAATGTATAACCCCCATTATATACATAGGAAAAGGTTACAGAGTATAACGTATAATCCCCATTATATACATAGGAAAAGGTAGGTCGTTTTTTAAGGTTAATCTGTCACTGGGTTTATGCTGTTTTACCTGAGGACAGTATACACTAGGGACAGAGATTATAATATGGTACCACATACAGCCTGGCCACCAGATGAAAGAGTGCCATATCCCCCGGCTCCCCCACCCCTATGCCCAGTGATTGACAACTGTCCACAGTAAGGCACTGTTCACACTACAGAATCAGCGCCAGCCCAGCTCAGCAGAGAGTATCACACAGCAGCTCAGCAGTACACTGTGTCTAGTATTAGGCGCTGCTGAATCTGTTGGCTTATACAAATAATAATAATTAATTATTATTATTATTATTATTATTATTATTATTATTACATGCTATAAAACTGTATAATAGGATTGTAATCTCTGTGTATTAGATACAATACCTCATTTCATTTTTGCTTGGCAAAGCTTCTGCTTGGTCCAGTTCGGTCTCATTTTGAAGTTTTTTTCTTAACCAGTCTTGGATTTTGGTTTTATAGGTTTTATAGAGCTTCTAAAGGGATAAAAGAAACATTTCACAGATTTCTCAAAATGAGCATAAAAATGTAAATTTTTATTCTGCTGCGGATATGTAACTCGGCCCCTTTAACCCCCCGCCGCCCGCAGCCCCCAGCCCAGAGCATACATTACCCGCTTGGCACCGCTGCTGTGTGTGAGGCTCCCGGCTCGGTCCCCATCAGCCAATCAGTACACGGCAGCACTGATTGGCTGATGGGGACAGACGGGAGCGCATGGATTGACTGACCGCCAGGAGATGCTGGGGGGCCCGAAGATAGCAGTAGCCTAGAGCTGGCGATGTATGCTCCGGGGCTGCAGGGGTTAACGATGCTGAGTTTCACATACTCGCAGCTGGATGAAATCTGCTGCAGATGCGCTTAAGCTGAAAACCAATCCCTGAGCTGGGTACCACACACTATGCCCTTATCTATTTATTAACGTATAACTGGCCAATACTTAGTGTCTTCCAGAGTATTCCCACCCAATCCTAGTGCCCCTTGTGAGTATACATACTGAGGTAAAAGTAGTTTGGGGGGCTAGTTCTGGTTCTAATCAAAGGGAGCCAACAAGAGAAAGTGTCCTGCTGCAGCCTACTCCAGGGCCTGGCCTGGAGGCCAGGATCCATTTGCGGGACTATTCATGTCAGAGACTTTACTCTTTCATCCAAGTATCCTTATCCTAGTCATGTCAGACTATAGTTTCAAGCGGAGAGACTGCGGTAGAGGGAACAACAGGAAAACCCTATTCACGCTGGGCAACTATCTTCTATACTTTCCTGATAATCTTCCAGGAGATAAAGTCACTAAGGTCTAGGTAAGCGCAACTGCAGCCGAAAACTTTACTAAAACTCACTAGGTGTCCTTAGGAGTCTCCCTAAGCTAGCTTCACTCACTAGGTGTCACTTGGTGCCCACAGACAGCAATAGGCGGATATTCATACCCATAAGTACTTCTAGGTATTTCTTATTAAAGAACCCACAGCTAAGTACCTAATAGTCTGGATAGGGCCCCTACACAATCTCTGGTGGCAGCCCGTCTTAGTTACTACCGCAAGTCACTAAAGTCAGTCAAGTCCCTACAGTCAACTAACTTAAAGTACATTATTCAGAGACTTTGGCCAAGTATTATCCGTCAGCGAGAGACTCAGTATACATACTGAGGTAAAAGTAGTTTGGGGGGCTAGTTCTGGTTCTAATCAAAGGGAGCCAACAAGAGAAAGTGTCCTGCTGCAGCCTACTCCAGGGCCTGGCCTGGAGGCCAGGATCCATTTGCGGGACTATTCATGTCAGAGACTTTACTCTTTCAGCCAAGTATCCTTATCCTAGTCATGTCAGACTATAGTTTTAAGCGGAGAGACTGCGGTAGAGGGAACAATAGGAAAACCCTATTCACGCTGGGCAACTATCTTCTTTACTTCCCTGATAATCTTCCAGGAGATAAAGTCACTAAGGTCTAGGTAAGCGCAACTGCAGCCGAAAACTTTACTAAAACTCACTAGGTGTCCTTAGGAGTCTCCCTAAGCTAGCTTCACTCACGAGGTGTCACTTGGTGCCCACAGACAGCAATAGGCAGATATTCATACCCATAAGTACTTCTAGGTATTTCTTATTAAAGAACCCACAGCTAAGTACCTAATAGTCTGGATAGGGCCCCTACACAATCTCTGGTGGCAGCCCGTCTTAGTTACTACCGCAAATCACTAAAGTCAGTCAAGTCCCTACAGTCAACTAACTTAAAGTACATTATTCAGAGACTTTGGCCAAGTATTATCCGTCAGCGAGAGACTGTGATATCTAAAAGTATTATTCCAAGCACCCAGCTCAATCAATGTTATCTGCACTTTACTGAAAGTGACTTTATTGTACAATGTGCTTTGAAGAAGAATTTAAGTAAAAGATCTGATCCTGTTTAAGGCTATGTTCACACAATGTGAACAACCGGACGTTCCGTACTTAAGTACCGGCCGGATGATCTTTCCGGCCGCAGTGTTCTGATGCGGGCGCATCAGCGCGCGCCTGCATCAGAACCTCCCACAGCGCATATAGAACCTCCCACAGCACAATAGGCAATGTTCCACACTGCATAAAGTACGGCCTTTGTTGCCAATGGCAACAACGGCCGTACTTATACGTAATGTGAAAATAGCCTAAGGGGGTAGTTCACTCTCAAATCAACAGGAGCCAGAGATTTGTAATTTACTTCTATTAAAAAATCTCCAGTCTTCCAGTACTTATCAGCTGCTGTATGTCCTGCAGGAAGTGGTGTATTCTTTCCAGCCTGACACAGTGCTCTCTGCTGCCACCTCTCTGCTGCCACATTTTTTCGAACTACCCCTTTAGGTTTATCTGAGATTCTTTGCACCAACACAAACTGTTCTGCCTAAAGAGTGAGTGTCCGTACATCCCGGGGTGGGCGCATACCACTTCTGGCCACTGTGACAAGCGCCTAACCGTATTATAATACCTTGTCCCTGCTAACACCACCTGGCTGCCCTGTGTTACCGCATGAGCTCTGCTACATCTTATAATGGGCCTTAACTCAAATAAAAAATAAATACATTTCAAAAAGCTGTCAGTGATAAGTGGGGCCCATGCTAAAGCTTGCTATAAGACTGTGTTCACACGTGGTATCTTTGGTACGTTTTCCATGCGTTTTTCCTAATTGGCCAATTTACAGTAAAATAACACCATTTTTACTGC
Organism: Dendropsophus ebraccatus; assembly: GCF_027789765.1. Taxonomy (NCBI): domain Eukaryota; kingdom Metazoa; phylum Chordata; class Amphibia; order Anura; family Hylidae; genus Dendropsophus; species Dendropsophus ebraccatus. Next base: position 13,510,036 of record NC_091466.1, on the reverse strand, counting down.
AATTTGTCCTATTATTTCTATGTACACACCTGCACATGAATTAATAAAATACATGAGATGACTTACCCATGTAACACCCAGAAGCACAATCACCACAATCACCGCTAATAACGGTAGATTATTTACATCCAGTATAATGAACTTGTACCATCCGTAACCTGGAAAAGAAACATGAGAAGTATGACCGAGATATAGTGGGCCGCAGCAACAACAGGGGAGGTTGTATTGTCACAATGGCACCAATGGGGAGGAGGGGGAGGGGCGGCTGCCTTGGGCACAATGTTTGGGGGGGGTCTAGAAAAAAGAAAGGCCTGGAAAAGGCAAAGGAGTCTGGAGAGAAAAACAAGTCTAGGGGACACAGAGAGGACACTTACCCTGATAGGTGACAGAATAGCGTTGAAGGCACCAGGTTCCATTACGGAATAACACCATGGCGGTGTAGTCTCCTTGGTCATTTCTGGTTGCATGGTGTTTGGTCAAGGAAACATTTCTCACGCTCAACTGTTCTTCATAATCCGGATCTAAAATGTGTAGTTGGGATTTGTGTCTGGTAATAGCAATGCTCCAGCCGCTACTGTTACCCCAGGTGATCTCCTTCACTTCATGGGAGTCAAAGTATAGTGTGAACCAGGGCTTATTGTCTGTAAATACTATTTTTTTTATTTTACTACAGATCTGGTCATCTAGAGGAGAAATAGAACAATCGGATTACACATAAGCACAACATATTATATAACATAATAAACACATAAGCACGACATATTATATATAACATAATAAACCCATAAGCACGACATATTATATATAACATAATAAACACATAAGCACAACATATTATATATAACATACAATAAGCATAGGATACTATATATAACATATAATAAGCACATAACCATATTCTGCATTTTGTGTGTGGTTTTGTGTGATTCACAGCTAACAGGAAGTTGAAAATGGGAGGACTACAATTGTGTATTGTCTACAGATCTCGGCTGGATCTTGTTTTTTAGCTCTGTTCCCGCTCCTTTGAGTTATGTGTAATGAGATGTTCTGTAATAGCTTTGGCAGGAGTGCTGTGGGAGGGGAAAAGGCAAGGTGGGAGAACTATGATGGAGAGCTGAGGGACAGCTCTGGCAATTGTAGTACTGAGCAACTGCTCAACCAGGAAGCACAACCACCAAATACGGAGGTAAGGGTCCTATTCCAAGGGCCTAGTGCTAGATCGCCGCTCGATTACTGGGCCTATTCTTCGGCCCGATGATCGTTGAGCAAGGGCTGCAGGGACATCGTTACCGATGTCCTTGCAGCATATAACATTACCTGCAGGTCTTCTTCCTCGCGCTGTCTTCATCCCCGGGTCCCGCGCACTCTATCTCCTGAATGGCCGGTCAGCTGACAGGCCACACTCAGTCAATCACAGGCCGCGGCGCTCCCGGCCTGTGATTGGCTGAGCGCTCCGTCAGCTGACCGGCCATTCAGAAGATAGAGTGCGGGAGACGGGGAGGAAGACAGCGCGGAGGAGAAGACCTGCAGGTAATGTATGATGCTGCTGCTGTCAAATTGTCGGTCGCCCGCCACGCACCGCTAGTCAACCGTAGTGAAGCGCGGTGGGGGAACGATGATTTTAGGTCTGGCCCTAAATGAACGATCATCAGCTGATCGTTCTCTGTATTTCACCGAACGATAATCGTCCGAATCAGGCCAAATGGGGCCAATCCAGCCGATTATCGCTACTGTGGAATAGGGCCCTAAGACACACACCTTATTACCCCTGTACCCACTGCCAAAGGGCCACTGGGAAGAGCTGGGTACATGTAGACGCGGATCAGTATAAATGGCTCTTCCTTCCCCGGTATTGACAGGCTGGTACTATTTATTTTGTATATGGCCGGTTATGGGAAATAGGGGGAGTGCACATTTTTTACACAGAGTGGCGGCTTATATCTTACTATGTCAAAAGGATAGGGCATGTTGAAATCCATCATCCTGATCCTTCTGTCTGCTTACACTTGCCATCAGGAAAGACTTGAGAGCCTCTTTAAAGTGATACTGCCCCCCCTATATAAGGAGGTCTCAGCATCATTTTTAAGCTCATATACTGGACATTTCATATCTTACTGTATAAAGGATTTTTTGGTGGTCTCTTCCCTTAAAATGCATGTTATTGTTTGTGGACAGTGCCATAGGGGTGGAGCTTAACAGCTGTGGTGCCCCATATCTCCGCCCACATTGGTGCCGTAGGCCTAGGCAAAAAGAAAATTCTTTCAAATCAACTGGTTTCAGCAAGTGCCAGAGATTTGTATTTTGCACAAAAATCTCCAGTCTTCCAGTTCTTATCAGCTGCTGTATGTCCTGCAGGAAGTGGTGTATCCTTTCTAGTCTGACACAGTGCTCTCTGCTGCCACCTCTGTTCATGTCAGGAACTGGTCAGAGCAGTAGCAAATCCCCATGGAAAACCTCTCCTGCTCTCTAGCCTGGAAGGAATACAACAGTTTCTGCAGGACATGCAGCAGCTGACAAATACTGGAAGACTTGTGATTTTTTTGATAGAGGTAAATTACAAATTTCTGGCACCAGTTGACTGGAAAGATTTATTTATTTTTTTGCTGAACTACCCCTTTAATGGGTATTCCTAGCCCTGATTCTGAGCCTTTAGGTGATAAGGGAGGAATACTCCTTATTATGACATAGTAAGCGATATAACGTACCGTGGACGGTGACAAGGTAGTGCTGTAAGCAGTGTCTCTCATCTGCGTACAATACATTGGAAGTGAATTCCCATTGGCCCTTTATGGCGCCATTTCTTATATAGAAGGAGAAGCCTTTGGAGCTCAGCTTCTCTTTATAGCTCGGGTCTAATATATGTAACTCTCCTCCTTTTTCTATTCTTGCAATATCAGCTCCATTCCCATCAACCAAGCTAATCTCCTTAACGTCATCTTGGTAAAAGTCGAGGGTGAAAGGTTCTCCAGGGAAAGCGAAGATCTTCCTTATATCACCGCATTTATCGGCACAGGAGACGCCTATAAGACGACAAGAAGTATACATGGTTCAGTGACTATAAATCCTTCATCTTACATCTTACCCGAGTTGTCGCTAGGATTTCCCAGACCCCTGAAAAGCAGAACAATATTATTATGGAGGAATATGTGAGACTGGGATGGATTATTCTCTCCCTTGGTCACGATACTTTCCCTATGACTTTAGCTAGGATTCTGGAAGGGATTCTGGAACATGACCAGGGTACTGACCAGGCCCTACAGGCATTGCCAATACCCGAGTGTGGTGAGACCCCGGAGGATGTGTATAGAAGAATACTTTGTAGAAGAAGAAGAAGAAGAAGCAACCTGTACCTGTGTTTTGACCTTTCCTATAGTCTTCACACCGCCTTCTGCCCACTAGCTTTGGCCGAACCGTACTGATGGGTGACACAGGCCCCAGACCTGGGGATGAGCGGAATGGTTAGGATTTCCTAAGTACACCCGCGCTGCGAGATGGGGTTCATAGACTTTACGTAACTTTGCTCCACCCGGATCAGTTCCTAGCTCTTTGGCTTTTCTGAAGAGACTGTCCTGCATCGTACTGACTCCTATTCCTCGGCGTGGGTTGAGGTTATCTGTAGGCTAGTCCTCTCCTGAAGGGCTTGGCAGCACATCATACAGCGTGTTTGGTGCTTTGAGGAAGAAAGTTGTGAGAGCTGTCTCTTCTGCATCCTACCCATTTGGGGTACTGACTAAGAACTAACACTGACTTGAAGACTCCTCCCCTTCCCGTCCAGAGTGTAGCGCGCTGTGGTTGGGTGGAAAGAGTGCAATAGAGAAACAGGATAGAAAAGAGAGAATCGAAAAGAGAATCGAGCAGAAGAAAGTAGAAATCCTACTGGACAACACAATCTGGTACATACACAAATGATAACCCTTTAGTATACTTCAGCCGTGCAGCTTCTAGACCTTAGTTACACAATATAGCGACATCTAGTGGTCATCTTCAGTAATACAACAGCTATAGTGAAATCACAGACAAGTACAGACTTTTACGAGGGGTGTAAAGAATAGCAACACCCACAGTGGGACACCACACGAGCGCCCCAATCCACCAGCCACCTGTTCAGACCCGCCAGAAAGACACAGACACCGCCTTATGGAATCTAATGGCCACAGCAGCCGTTTATTTACACATAACATCCAGTTATAACATTATATAATATACCGTATATACCCCATCAAACCAAAGATATAAATGATGGGGCGGTCCTCCAAGCCCAAAACCCTGGGTGGCTATCTCCAGTCCAATCTCCAACCCCCACACAGGATTTGCCTCTTTTCGAAGAGCAACTTGACTCCAACTAAGCACCTGTGTAATAACTCCCAGCAGCCCCTCCTGGAGGCCATAACCCACGTATGAGCCCGCGGCAAACTACTGCCGCCCAGCCCCAAAGAATTATCGTCTAAGAGTGTAAGGGTCCCTAACACCACATCCAAGTCCATTCCACCGACTCCAACCTCGAGGACCCCCACCGCCACACAGCTGCTGTGACAAGCAGTATATATTATATTAGGTATTATATACAATACCACCATTTCATGCATCCAGGTAAGGACATCACCATGAACCGTATGACAAACACAACTCTGCTTCACCACGATGAGACCCTCCTATGGTAATAATCAGTGCTCACCTTTACGGAGACAATGCAGAACGAGCAGGATTGTTACCCAGATCGTCTGTTTTAAGGGGATAACCCCCATCCTGGCAGTTGCGGCCGGCGTTCATTCAGCTGCACAGGAGGCAGGAAGAGAAGGAAGAAGAGGAGGCGTGTCCCCTCACTCACGTGTCAGCCTACTAACAATATTCAGTAAAACTACAGCTCCCACAATGCTTTGTGCCGTGAAATATTTTACAGTGAATGTAGCAGAGAAGACGAATGTGTACTGCCCCCGCCCCCAGCTTGTTGTGTCTTGCACTTTGCATTCGCACTTTGACTTTCTTTGCACATTAGTTAACTATTTCTGTTCCTGATCTGAGGTGCTGGAATTTGTGTGTAAACTGGCGTCTGTGAGTATCCATCCTGTTCTGTCCATCATAAAGTGTACTGAGCGGCCATAACATTAAAACCACTGATGGTGGAAGTGAATAAGATGGATTATCTGGTGACGTCAAGTGGGGAGATATGTTAGAAAGCAAGTGAAAAGGTGATGTCAGTTCCTGACATGGACAGATGTGACAGCAGAGAGCACTGTGTCAGACTGGAAAGAATACACCACTTCCTGCAGGACATACAGCAGCTGATAGTACGAGGTAGGCACGATATGCTACAAAGGGAGATATTGGGTCGGAGACAGATTTCCTCTGGGAGGCCCTATATTCTCTCAGCTATAGTATGTAGTGTGTCCACCCAACTGATCCTACACAGGCACTGAATGTTTGTCAACCTACATCTGAAGAGCTCAGCCAAGTGCACCCAAAAATGCAATGAGTATAGCTAATATATAAATAAATAAATAGTCAATTCAAGCATAATAGCAACAGAAACAATTTTATTATAAAATACTAAAAACTAAGTCAGACCAAAAATGCATAATACACCAACAGCGTAATGCGTAATATATATATATATATATATATATATATATATATATATATATATATGAGTTAATTTATAAAAATTCCCTTTATAGGCATACTCCAGCAAAAAAAAATTTCTTTCAAATCAACTGGTGTCAAAAAGTTATATAGGTTTTTAATTTACTTCTCCAGTCTTCCAGTACTTCCAGTACTTATCAGCTGCTGCATGTCCTTCAGGGAGTGCTGGATTCGTTCCAGTCTCACATTGTGCTCTCTGCTGCCACCTCTGTCCATGTCAGGAATTGTCCAGAGCACTAGCAAATTCCCATAGAAAACCTCTACTTTCCATATCTGACTGGAAATAATACACCACTTCCTGCAGGACATACTGCAGCTGATAAGTACTGGAAGGCTTGTGAATTTTGAATAGAATTAAATTACAAATCTATACAACTTTCTGACACCAGTTGAGTTCCCCTTTAATATATTTTTTCTTTAGGCAATGTTCACACACAGTAAAACAAAATCCAAATATAGCCATAAAATACATAAAAAAAAATATGGCTGTTTTTCTTACCTAATAAGTTACATTAAAGTCTATGGAAAGACAGCCGTCAATGCACAAGTTGCAAAAAAATATTATATTCAAAATACTGCTGTTTTATATCTATTTTACCCTTATTTTACTGTGTTTGAACATAGAGGGAGATTTATCAAAGGGGTGTAAAGTAGGACGGGCTTAGTTGCCCCTAGCAACCAATCAGATTCCACCTTTCATTCCTCACAGACTCCTTGGAAAATAAAAGGTGGAATCTGATTGGTTGCTAGCGGAAACTGAGCCAGTTTTTACTTTGCACCATGGGGGAGATTTATAAAACTGGTGTACAGTAGAACTGGCTCGGTTGCCCCTAGCAACCAATCAGATTCCACCTTTCTTTCCCCACAGAGTCTTCAGAAAATGAAAGGTGGAATCTGATTGGTTGCTAGGGGCGACTGAGCCAGTTCTACTTTACACTAGTTTGATAAATCTCCCCCTTAGCCTTTATTATAGCCTGTTTTCTTTAGTGTACACAAACCATGTTTGTACGCTACAAAAAGGATGCGTTTTGATGCACACAAATGCATTAAAAAAAAAAAAACCACAGTGTGAACCCAGCCTTACTCTTGGGAGCTTCTCATACATTTCTGTGGCTCGGTTCTATTGAGCCCTCTCAGCAGGTCGCTTATAAACAGTTAATGAACGGACAAGCGCCTCCTCCTCTTGGCAGCGCCTCTGCTTGGCTCATTCATGACCCTCTATAGAAGCTGGGCAGTGACATATACTCAATAAGGGGAACACATCTACACAGTAGCGGATTATAATAGGTCCTTTCAGGGGTGTATTGTCTCCTGGCTAAGGTTCTGCCAAGATTTGCAAAAAATCGCTGCTTTTTTACTGCAATTTTGAACAAATCAGGGCATCATGACATTATCTATGCTGTCCTATGAACACCACAATGCTGCCATAGTTACTGTGGAGTTGGAGGGCCCAGGCCTAGTGAACAGCCCGGGGCCTATGGTAAAGTTAATCCGCCCCTGCCTCTACATATCCCGGCTGATATCTCTTTCTCCTTTCAGGTAACATATAAGAAAGCAGGCGGCCAGGATGAGCACAGCTGCAGACAGGATGAGGCGGCCTCTGGTTTCCCAGGCAGCTCGGATTCTGGTTTCTGATCTTTCTGTAATATAAAGAGCAGACATAGGTTACTAATGGGAGGACACTGCGAGGCTATGCTCCCACCATGTCATCTTCTGTCTGATTTACAGACCTCTGTTTGGACACAGTCATCATTATCGAGTCAAATAACGGCCATATTCTGCATATAACAGCCGTGTAGGAGTGCTTGACATAGGGAAGGGGTTTAAAGTGAATCTGTCATCCCCTGAACGCCTACTGAGCTAGCAACACTGCTGGATAGATAGCAAATAAAGCGTTTAGAACATATCTCTGTTGCCTGTGTCTGTGGTTTTATTTGAATATTAAAACACCTTTATTCGGGCCATGAAGAGTGTCAAGGAGGCGGGGCTTATTGTTTCTTAGGCCCTAGTACCCCTTTGGCTCACTCTGCTGCCTTTTAGTAATCAGTAATGCAGCACAGTGAGTCATAGGGAGTACTAGGGCCCAGAAAGTAATAGGCCCCGCCTCCTTGACTATATTTAGGGCCCAAATAAAGGTGTTTTAATATTAAAATAAAACCATGGACACAGGTAAGAAAGGTATGATGTGAATGCCTTTATTGCTATCTGTCCAGCAGTACCGATCAGTTCAGTAGGTGGTCACAGGGTGACAGAATCACTTTAAGGGTGCCCTCACACGTACCGCATCGCTGCGTTTTTAACACTGCGTTTTTGGTGCGATTTTTACATGCGCGTTTAGATTTTCACATGATTTTCATGTGAAAATCAAAACGCGCATGTAAAAATCGCACCAAAAACGCAGCGTTAACAACGCGGCGTTAAAAGCGCAGCGATACGGTACGTGTGAAGCTACCCTAAAGGGGTATTCCGTCGAAAATATTTTTCTTTTAAAACAACTGGTTTCAGAAAGTTATATAGATTTGTCATTTACTTTGATTTTAAGTAGGTAAATTACAAATCTGCATAACTTTCTGATAAAATATATTTGAAAAATATTTTCACAGGGAGACCACGGGAGAGCCATTACCCTGCAGAAGTCCGGGTTGCTTACCAGGGACCGTGGCACATCACACCACAAGTCTCAGCCAGCTCTCAGCTGTGTCAGGAACTGCAGGGTTGTACAAGCCCTGGTCCCAGCACAGTAACATGTCGCTAGAGACACCGACAGCTTCCTCAAATGTTATGTCTATTCTAATGCTAACATCAGGGGAGGCTCAGAATCACTAGCGCTGTAAATGTTACTATGCTGGGACCAGGGCTGCACCTGCAGTTCCTGACACAGCCACTGGTGGCAGCAGAGGAGCTGTCACCCCATACTACAGCCAGTCAAAGTATAAATGTAAAGTTATATTAAAAACTTATATAAAACTTATAAAAAAAAGTATTTTTTTATTCACCGGCAAACCCTTGTATGACAACTTGCTGATGGTTTTCAAGTATCTGCAATGACTGGAGGGTAGAGCTCCCCCTGAGCTTCAGAGACTGGTACATTACCTGTGTCACAGTAACTCCGGGGGGTGATGGATTTGGAGCTGTTAGAGCCGGGGTTCCAGGCTGTACAGGTGTAGGTGCTGTTTGCACCGGGGTTCTCTATAGACACAGCATTGCCGGTCACCATCATATTGCTGTCAGAGCTGATCCAAGTAACCGTCAGGTCGGATCTATTCACCATGCAGGTTACGGTCACACTACAGCTCTGGTGACCGGCCGCGGTGTGAGAGATCTGCAGGTCATCCTCTGTTACTTTCTCTGTTGAAAAAAACAATTAGATGAAAGATTTACAGATGGTGGCTACATGGCTGGAGAGAGTCCTGGAAATGTTCCTAAATAACCTGATCCCCCCATGATGGACACCAACAGAGCTAAAGAGTCTTCAGTGACTGTAATAAGGTCCATCGAGTTTACATCATGTTGTCCATCATGTCTTTCTGGAAAATTTTAAGTGAATCTGTCGGCTGTAATGCTGCTGACACTGCTAGATGCTGTGTCACAGCCGCGGCGGCGTCCCGCGTTCCGGGCCGCCGCCGCGACCGCTTCCTGCCCCATGCAGCAGCCGGTGTCCAGAGTCGGGGACCCGGCGCTGCTATCACCTCGGCCCCGGGGGGCGCCTTACCTCTCCACGCTCCTGTCTCCCGCTGTGCCGGCCGGCGCGCGCGTCTCCGCCTCCTAGGGCGCGCGCGCGCCAGCTGTCTCAGATTTAAAGGGGCAGTGCGCTCCTAATTGGTAGTTGCACCTAATCACTTCCCTATAAATCCCAGCATGCCCTGTCCCCTGTATTGGAGCCTCTACATGCTTCCCATAGCGTTTGGCCCAGCTCCCTGTTGTTCCTGTGTCCTGTCCGTTACCTGGTCCCAAGTCCCTGTTCCTGAGTCCTGTCCGTTACCTGGTCCCAAGTCCCTGTTCCTGGTTCCTGTTCCCCTGTCACTCCACCTGTTCCCGTGTCCAGCCTGTCACGTGCTCTCTCATCTGCAGACTATTGCCTGTGCCATCTCCTGCCACGCCTCGCCTGCCGACACCAGCAACCAAGCCAGGGGTAGCGACCTGGGGGTCGCCTGCCGCAGCAAGTCCATCCCGCCTTGCGGCGGGCTCTGGTGAAAACCAGCGGCCCCTTAGACTCCGCTCCCTGGTGAGGTTTGTGCCATCGCTGGTGCCGGTCCAGTGGATCCACTACTCCAGGCGTTACAGTAGGCTCCAACCATGGATCCCGGCGAGGTGCCTGATCTCCGTGACGTCGCCAGAGTGGTCACTCAGCAGGCGCAACAAATCCAGAAACAGTCACAGCAGATCCAGCAACTCACTGCCGCCTTACAGCAGCAGACTACTGCCCAGCGCACACCACCTCCTGACGCTTCTTCTTCACTCCGACTGGCCCTCCCAAGCAAGTACTCTGGGGACTCTAAGTTGTGCAGAGGATTCTTGACTCAGTGCACCATGCACATTGAACTTTTGAGTAGTCAGTTTTCCACCGAGCGCTCTAAAGTGGCTTTCATCATCAGCCTATTAGAAGGTAGAGCCCTGGCCTGGGCCACGCCACTGTGGGACCGTGATGATCCAGTTGCTGCCAATCTCCGGGCCTTCCTATTCGAGTTTCGCTCCGTCTTTGAGGAACCTGCCCGTGCTTCTTCAGCCGAGACTGCTCTCCTCAACCTCTCTCAAGGCAGCTCCTCTGTAGGTGACTACGCCATCCAGTTCCGCACCCTGGCAGCTGAATTGGACTGGAACGAGGCCGCCCTATTGGCCACCTTCAAGAAGGGCCTGTCTAGTCGAGTGAGAGACGTGCTCGCTGCCCGAGACCTGCCTACCTCCCTGAACGAACTCATTCTACTGGCCACCCGAGTTGATACTCGTTTTTCGGAGAGGGAGGAGGAGGTTCGGCATGAACATTTACTAACCCGTTCCCGTCGCCATCCCCAGCTGGCGCCGGTTTTCCAGAATCCTGACCTTTCGATGTCCCAACCCTCTCCTGAGACTCCTATGCAGGTGGAACGGGCTCACCTGACGCCTGATGAAAGAATCCGGCGCCTGGAGCAGAATCTCTGTCTCTATTGCGGTGATTCCGATCACTTCCGGCTGGGATGTCCCCTACGTCCCCAAACATCCGGAAAATGCTCGCACCTAGGTCCGGTGGGACAGGTGTCCCTAGGTGTGAATGCCACCACTCCAAGTCTGTCTATGCCAGTTTCCATCCGGACTCCCTCAGGACAAAATCATCAGACTACTGCCTTCCTCGATTCTGGGTCAGCAGGCAGTTTTATTGCGGCAACATTGGTCCAAAGATGGCGGCTACCCGTGACCCGACTAGCCAGGCCCCTGACTATCTCCTCGGTCACAGGCGAAATTCTTACCGACCGTGTGTACTACCAGACCGCACCTTTAGTCCTCCAGGTGGGTCCTTTACATCAAGAAGAGATATCCTTCTACGTCCTGCCCCATTCTTCCCCCGCGGTCCTCCTGGGACTCCCGTGGCTGCAAGAACATGCCCCTCAACTGGACTGGAGAACCGGGGAGATTCTCAGTTGGGGTCAGGACTGTTCCAACCAGTGTCTCAGGTCACCTCAGACCAAGTGTACTATGTCGTTTCCTGTCCCAGCCAAGCCTCTACCCGACCTACCGGCAGAAGACCAAGACTCGGCGGATGCCTTCTCTGCCGAAGTGTACCCTCTCTCCGTACCCAAGACTAAGGTCGTGTCCTCTCACCACCGGGAGAACTTACAGAAGGTCCTCGTCCACAGACCCACAGTCCCCTGCCATGTTTTACCGCCTGATCGCCTAGCACCAGTCGTCACCTCCTCGCTTCGGAGAGTACCCCCCGGAAAGACTCATGTTCACCCTGCGCTTCGAAGAGGTATTTTGAAGTGGGGTCATTCCTCGTTGGAGGCCGGGCACCCTGGAGTCCGTAAGACCGGCCAACGGATCTCTCGCCACTACTGGTGGCCCAGTCTGTTTCAAGATGTCAAAGACTTTGTGGCTTCCTGTGCCATCTGCAGGCAAGAAAGAGGGGGAGGCCAAAGGGGGGGGGTACTGTCACAGCCGCGGCGGCGTCCCGCGTTCCGGGCCGCCGCCGCGACCGCTTCCTGCCCCATGCAGCAGCCGGTGTCCAGAGTCGGGGACCCGGCGCTGCTATCACCTCGGCCCCGGGGGGCGCCTTACCTCTCCACGCTCCTGTCTCCCGCTGTGCCGGCCGGCGCGCGCGTCTCCGCCTCCTAGGGCGCGCGCGCGCCGGCTGTCTCAGATTTAAAGGGGCAGTGCGCTCCTAATTGGTAGTTGCACCTAATCACTTCCCTATAAATCCCAGCATGCCCTGTCCCCTGTATTGGAGCCTCTACATGCTTCCCATAGCGTTTGGCCCAGCTCCCTGTTGTTCCTGTGTCCTGTCCGTTACCTGGTCCCAAGTCCCTGTTCCTGAGTCCTGTCCGTTACCTGGTCCCAAGTCCCTGTTCCTGGTTCCTGTTCCCCTGTCACTCCACCTGTTCCCGTGTCCAGCCTGTCACGTGCTCTCTCATCTGCAGACTATTGCCTGTGCCATCTCCTGCCACGCCTCGCCTGCCGACACCAGCAACCAAGCCAGGGGTAGCGACCTGGGGGTCGCCTGCCGCAGCAAGTCCATCCCGCCTTGCGGCGGGCTCTGGTGAAAACCAGCGGCCCCTTAGACTCCGCTCCCTGGTGAGGTTTGTGCCATCGCTGGTGCCGGTCCAGTGGATCCACTACTCCAGGCGTTACATGCTGTTAGGGCAAGGAGGCACATGGTACCTCTCATATATCTGTCTGTGCTTCCCCTCCCAACCCTAACTCTGCCCGGGACTCAGCGTCAGTCAAGCAGGGTCAGGTCTGATAAGTTGGGAAAGCCTCTCTGGAGAATAAAAGCAGTTTTCTATGTTCTGAAAGCACAGCTTCTATATGAGAGGTACCATGTGTCTCCTTGACCTAACAGACATCTAACAGCATCAGTTTTGAAGGTGAATTGTAGCCGACAGATTCATTTTATCAGAATTTGGGCAGGAAGGTTCTAGCAGATGTGTGGCTAACCAAAGGCCGCATCCACATATTCACTGTTTCTTGGCCATATGTCACATGACGTCTTGTGCATTTACATTTATAAGCCAAAATTTACCATATGTGTCATTTTGGGTCCAAATGGCCCCATACACATTAGATGATCGTCCAGTCTTGCTTAAAAACCTTTTAAAGCTGGTGTCAGAAAGTTATATAGATTTGTAAATTACTTCTAAAAATCTTTAATTCTTCCAGTACTTATCAGATTCTGTATGTCCTGCTGGAAGAGGTGTGCTCTCTGCTGCCACCTATGTCTGTTTTTCCATGCGGATTTGCACTGCTCTGCACAGTTCCTGTCACAGAATGGAAAGAATACACCACTTCCTGCGGGACATACAGCAGGTGATAAGTATTGAAAGAATGGAGGTTTTTAAATAGAAGTAATTTACAAATCTGTGTAACTTTCTGACCCCAGTTGATTTGAAAACAATTTTGTGCAGTGGAGTATTAGACACATGTCTAAAGTGTATGGGACTTTGTACCTATCCAGTGTGATACTCTCCTACAGAAACACACATATAGATGTCACTGCCCTTCTACCATTATACAGGTGTATACACACTTACTATATACACTGAGAATGAACTCGGCACACTGATGGCCGCCTGGCGTTCTCTGGTTGGCTTTGTACAGCCCCCGGTCCTCTCTGGTTAGGTTGGTTATCCTCAGGGAGCCGTCCCTCTCAGCGCGCAGCTTTCCTATATACTTATCACCTCGTATATAAATCCTCCCATCTTGGTAAGTCCTGGCAATGTTATAGTTATCAGGACGGGTGACCCAGGAGACTTCTGTTATCCCAGCCTGATCCACCTCCAGCACGGCCTCTCCTCCCTCCACCGAGGACACATTCACCGCTACACAGGGTGTGTTACCCCCGACATCTATAGGAACAGGAGAGACCATGTCATGACATTGTACCAAACTCCACGGAATCATCTGATCAAAAGCTGAATATACAAAAAGATATATACTCTATACCAGCTGTATACATACAATTATATACAGGATGCCCAGGTTATACCAGCTGTACATATATAATTATATACAGGAGATCCCAGGTTATAGCAGCTGTACATATATATTATATACAGGGGATCCCCAGGTTATACCAGCTGTACATATATAATTATATACAGTATATACCCAGGTTATACCAGCTGTACATATATAATTGTATACAGGAGATCCCAGGTTATAGCAGCTGTACATATATATTATATACAGGCGATCCCTAGGTTATACCAGCTGTACATATATAATTATATACAGTATATACCCAGGTTATACCAGCTGTACATATTGAATTATATACAGGAGATCCCCAGGTTATACCAGCTGTACATATTGAATTATATACAGGAGATCCCCAGGTTATACCAGCTGTATATACTGTATAAATTATATATAGCAGATACCCAGGTTATACCAGCTGTACATATATAATTATATACAGGAGATCCCCAGGTTATACCAGCTGTACATATATAATTATATACAGGATATCCCCAGGTTATACCAGCTGTACATATATAATTATATCCAGGGGATCCCCAGGTTATACCAGCTGTACATATATAACTATATACAGGAGATATCCAGGTTATACCAGCTGTACATATATATTATATACAGGATATACCCAGGTTATACCAGCTGTACATCTTTAATTATATACAGGAGATACCCAGGTTATACCAGCTGTACAGATATAATTATATACAGGAGATACCCAGGTTATACCAGCTGTACATATTGAATTATATACAAGAGATCCCCAGGTTATACCAGCTGTATATACTGTATAAATTATATATAGCAGATATCCAGGTTATACCAGCTGTACATATATAATTATATACAGGATATACCCAGGTTATAGCAGCTGTACATATATAATTATATACAGGATATACCCAGGTTATACCAGCTGTACATATATAATTATATACAGGATATACCCAGGTTACACCAGCTGTATATATATAATTATATACAGGAAATAACCATTCTATACCAGCTGTACATATATAATTATATACAGGAGATACCCAGGTTATACCAGCTGTACATATATATTATATACAGGATATACCCAGGTTATACCAGCTGTACATATATAAATATATACAGATATACCCAGGTTATACCAGCTGTACATATATAATTATATACAGGAGATCCCCAGGTTATACCAGCTGTACATATATAATTATATACAGGAGGCACCCAGGTATACCAGCTGTACATATATAATTATATACAGGATATCCCCAGGTTATACCAGCTGTACATATATAATTATATACAGTATATACCCAGGTTATACCAGCTGTACATATATAATTATATACAGGAGATCCCCAGGTTATACCAGCATGCCCCATATCACTATATACATAATATATATAATTATTATATAAACTTACCATTCAGCAGGCTGAGGAGCCATAAGACCGTCCAGCAGTGACAGAATTTCATTTTCTCTGAATGACCTCACTAGAAATCCCACCTGGTATAGGGTGCACATCCTGTTTAGTGGTATAGAGAAAAACACAGTGTATGTAGTCACAGTGATATATGACAATAGATGGCGCTCTACATGCTACACATGGCACTGACTATGGCCTAATCTGCTGTAAATTTCCTTTAAAGGGGTATACCCATCTAGGACATTTATGGCATATCCACAAGCTGGCCGTATATATATATGATAGATGATAGATCGATAGATAGATAGATAGATAGATAGATAGATAGATAGATAGATAGATAGGAGATAGATAGATAGATAGATAGGAGATAGATAGATAGATAGGAGAGATAGATAGATAGATAGATAGATAGATAGATAGATAGACAGACAGACAGACAGACAGACAGACAGACAGACAGACAGACAGACAGATAGATAGATAGATAGATAGGAGATAGATAGATAGATAGATAATAGATAGGATATAGATAGATAGTAGATAGATAGATAGATAGATAGATAGATAGATAGATAGGAGATAGATAGATAGATAGATAGATAGATAGATAGATAGGAGATAGATAGATAGATAGGAGATAGATAGATAGATAGATAGATAGATAGATAGATAGATAGATATATAGATAGATAGATAGATAGATAGGAGATAGATAGATAGATAGATAGATAGGAGATAGATAGATAGATAGATAGATAGATAGATAGGAGATAGATAGATAGATAGATAGGAGATAGAAGATAGATAGATAGATAGATAGATAGATAGATAGATAGATAGATAGATAGATAGATAGATAGATAGGAGATAGATAGATAGATAGGAGATAGATAGATAGATAGATAGATAGATAGATAGATAGATAGGAGATAGATAGATAGATAGATAGATAGATAGATAGATAGGAGATAGATAGATAGATAGATAGATAGATAGATAGATAGATAGATAGGAGATAGATAGATAATAGATAGATAGATAGATAGATAGATAGATAGATAGATAGATAGATAGCATACTTTTATACTTTACTTTTTTCCTTTGTGGTTCTGCTACAGTATTTGGTCACTGCTATTGCTCTGCATTATGTGGTTACTATACTGATATAAGCTATACCCTCATTGCAGTGAAGAATGTTTTTGTGTGTAGGAGAACAGATAACTCCCCGTACATGTGGAGATCGATGTATCCAGTGACGCCTACAGTAGAGAGGAGATGAGAGTAGTGTCTGGTCTCCTTTCCCTCCATTAGCTTTGTCTCACCGCCTTGGACCACTTGGGATCAGTACTGAGACTCCTGCGGAGAGCGTACAGATCCTGCATCCTTATCTAATCTTATAGTATTATCTGAACAAATACAGAAGGAGATAAGGTGATAATGTTTATTGGAGGACAGTGTCACCTGGGCGGGGCTTCACAGTGGTTCGGCCAAGGGGGAGGAGGTAAAATTGCCATGAAGCCCCGCCTAGGTGACACTGTCCATCTTTACATGACATCTTAGAGAAGAAAGAAGACACAGACAAGTTTCAATGTTAACCCTGAAGGTTGTTTCATGCACCTGAGGAAGACGCTGGTACAGATCAGGGTTCTGTATTGTGTAACATGTAGTATAATGTATTACAAAGTCCCAGGGCTATTGTCCATTGTTTAGTTGGTGTTGAGTTACCTCGTATTTTTAGGTTTCATCATCTTGCACAGAACATTTCACACCTGCACAGTTCAATAAGCACAGACTGTATCTGATATATGGACTGACCACATCCTTTCAATGATAAAAAACAAACAATGTGACGGTCACACAGTATTTCCATTTGCTGCTCTCTTCTATGTCTATACAAGTCATGTTGTATCATCCTGGACCTATAACTAAGCTGTAGTATAGTCAGTTGTAACCCTGACGGGTCAATGTTTTAAAGGTTTTTCTCTATTATGTATCTTTTTTTTTTTTTTTGCCTACGTATTTTTCAATAAAGTATTTGCAATTTTTGTGATTGTCTCTTTTATGGTCGTGTATTTTTTTTTCTCCTCTTCTTTTCACCAATCTCCGTGACATATTTAGACAATCTTCTATATAAAGAACAAAGAACAACAAGAGAACAAACAAAAACCTGCCGGGTCAATGTTATAAGGTTTTTCTCTATTACGTACCTTTTTTTTTTTTTGCCTTTTAGACAATCTTCTATATAAAGAACAAACAAAAAACAAAAAAGTGCAACAGCAACCTACAGTTGTAAGTGCTTACCGTACATACTTCCCCCGGTGTACACACATGATAAAAACCTGCTCTGTAGATGTAAGGAAATTAGGTTCTTAACTATTTATCATGAAAAGTCAACCATGTCACCCCGTTACAGAGTGTACCATGTCATCACGTTACAGAGTGTACCATGTCACCGCGGTACAGTGTACCATGTCTCAGCGTTACAGAGTGTACCATGTCACTGCATTACAGAGTGTACCATGTCACCCCGTTACAGAGTGTACCATGTCACCGCGTTACAGAGTGTACCATGTCACCGCGTTACAGAGTGTACCATATCACCAGGTTACAGAGTGTACCATGTCATCCCGTTACAGAGTGTACCATGTCACCACGTTACAGAGTGTACCATGTCACCGCGTTACAGAGTGTACCATGTCACCGCATTACAGAGTGTACCATGTCACCAGGTTACAGAGTGTACCATGTCACCGCGTTACAGAGTGTACCATGTCACCACGTTACAGAGTGTACCATGTCACCCCGTTACAGAGTGTACCATGTCACCGCGTTACAGAGTGTACCATGTCACCGCATTACAGAGTGTACCATGTCACCAGGTTACAGAGTGTACCATGTCACCGCATTACAGAGTGTACCATGTCACCCCGTTACAGAGTGTACCATGTCACCGCGTTACAGAGTGTACCATGTCACCGCGTTACAGAGTGTACCATGTCACCGCATTACAGAGTGTACCATGTCACCGCGTTACAGAGTGTACCATGTCACCGCATTACAGAGTGTACCATGTCACCGCGTTACAGAGTGTACCATGTCACCGCATTACAGAGTGTACCATGTCACCCCGTTACAGAGTGTACCATGTCACCCCGTTACAGAGTGTACCATGTCACCACGTTACAGAGTGTACCATGTCACTGCGTTACAGAGTGTACCATGGCAACACGTTATAGAGTGTACCATGTCACCACGTTACAGAGTGTACCATGTCACCCCGTTACAGTGTACCATGTCACCAGGGCCGCTTCTGCCATGAGGCGGAATGAGTATTCCGCCTCAGGCGGCACATTCTGGGGTCCCTTTAGGGGCGGCAACTTCTGCCCTGTCATCTGACTCCCGCCGCCCGCTCAGGTGTCCCCCTTTCCGCATCCCTAGAAGCTGCAGCTCTGCAGCTTCTAGGGATGCACTGCCGTCAGACTCGTGGCCCTCGGTGACAGGAGAGGACGCCCCCACTCACACTATAATCCTCTCCCCTGTACGGCATCCGCTGGGTGACAGGCCCCTCCCCCAGGCCAGGTCACAATGCTGTACAACAGAGAGCGTGTATGGCGCTGTGACCTGGCCTGGGGGAGGGGCCTGTGTGGCGTCTTCTCCTGTCACCGAGGGAAAGGAGAAGCGGTGGATCCCGGTCCGGATGGTGAGGAGGGGAGCAGGTGGGGGCCCTCAGGTTTTGCCGGGACTGTCCTGATTCTGACGAGACAGCCCCGGCAAAACCATGTCCCGGGAAGCCCCGCCCCCTGCCGAGCGCGAGTGATGTCACCCATGCAGAGCGGGAGAGGAGTCCCTGGAAGACTAGAGGGTCCATACTGGTGAGGTGAGTATGGCTTTTTTTGTTTTAAATACAGATGAAGGGGCTAGTGGTATGATGATGAAGGCACAGGAGGAGGATGAAGGGAGAAGTAGTATGATGATGAAAGGGCAGAAGGATGAGAGGGGTAGTAGTATGATGATGGAAGGGCAGGAGGATGAGAGGGGTAGTAGTATGATGATGAAAGGGCAGAAGGATGAGAGGGGTAGTTGTAGTATGATGATGGAGGGACAGGAGGATGAGAGGGGTAGTAGTATGATGATGGAAGGGCAGAAGGATGAGAGGGGTAGTAGTATGATGATGGAAGGGCAGGAGGATGAGAGGGGTAGTAGTATGATGATGAAAGGGCAGAAGGATGAGAGGGGTAGTTGTAGTATGATGATGGAGGGACAGGAGGATGAGAGGGGTTATACTATGATGATGGAAGGGCAGAAGGATGAGAGGGGTAGTAGTATGATGATGGAAGGCAGGAGGATGAGAGGGGTAGTAGTATGATGATGGAAGGGCAGGAGGATGAGAGGGGTAGTAGTATGATGATGAAAGGGCAGAAGGATGAGAGGGGTAGTAGTATGATGATGGAAGGACAGGAGGATGAGAGGGGTAGTAGTATGATGATGGAAGGGCAGGAGGATGAGAGGGGTTATACTATGATGATGAAAGGGCAGAAGGATGAGAGGGGTAGTACTATGATGATGGAAGGCAGGAGGATGAGAGGGGTAGTAGTATGATGATGGAGGGACAGGAGGATGAGAGGGGTAGTAGTATGATGATGGAGGGACAGGAGGATGAGAGGGGTAGTAGTATGATGATGGAAGGGCAGGAGGATGAGAGGGGTTATACTATGATGATGAAAGGGCAGAAGGATGAAAGGGGTAGTAGTATGATGATGGAAGGGCAGGAGGATGAGAGGGGTAGTAGTATGATGATGGAGGGACAGGAGGATGAGAGGGGTAGTAGTATGATGATGGAAGGGCAGGAGGATGAGAGGGGTCAGTAGTGGATTATAATAGGGGCGTTTCGGGCGGCAGCCCGGGGCCCTGAGCTCCTGGGGGGCCCATGACCACCCAAAAATACTTATACTTTCAGTGGTGTACTGTCTACTGGCTACACTTCTGCCATGATTTGCAAAAAAATCACAGTTTTTTTATGGCAATTTTGCACAAATCAGGACATCATGACATTATCTATCCTGTACTATGAACGCCAGGCTAGTGCTGCCATAGTTACAGTGGGGTGGGGGGGCCCAGGCTTGGTGAACAGCCCGGGGGCCTATGGTAAAGTTAATCCGCCCCTGAGAGGGGTTGTACTATGAGGATGGAGGAGGAAGGAGGATGAGAGGGGTTGTAGTTTGATGATGGAAGGACAGGAGGATGAGAGGGGTTATACTATGATGATGGAAAGGCAGGAGGATGAGGGGGGTTATACTATGATGATGGAAGGGCAGGAGGATGAGGGGGGTTATACTATGATGATGGAAGGGTAGGAGGATGAGAGGGGTAGTACTATGATGATGGAAGGGCAGGAGGATGATAAAGTGGGTCGTAGTACGATGATGGAGGGTCTGGAGGATAAAGGTGGGGGTAGTAGTATGATGATAGGGCAGGAGGATGAAGGGGGGAGGAGGATGAAGGGGGGAGTAGTATGATGGTGGAGGGGGAAGGAGGATGAAGGGGGGAGTAGTATGATGATATGGGTAAGGTGGTCTCTGAGGCTAACAGTATTATTGAGGGTCTGAAGCTGGCAGTATTAGGCCGTCTGAGGCCTATACTATTTGGGGGTCTCTAACACTTGGCTCCCCATATGTCACCACCATTAAGACTGGCACTTATACATGCTCCTCTGCAGCCGCCACTGCAGTATCATGTTACTTCTTCGAGCGGAGAGCGGCGGCTGCGGAGGAGCGCATGCTCTCCCATAGATGGGCTATGGGACAGTGAGACAGGCGGGATCCTGCGGCGGAGACTTCCACCGCGGAATTCCACCTGTTTTACTCAGTGTGAACATACCCTTAGTGTATGCACTTCTGTTATATAGTTCTGTATGCACTGTTGGTATGTAGTTATATATGCAATGTTCACTGCTGGTATATAGTTGTGTTTGCGGGGGAAGGGGCGCAGTTTCAATTTTCGCCTCAGGCAGCATAGAACCTAGAATCGGCCCTAATGTCACCACATTACAGAGTGTACCATGTCACCACGTTACAGAGTGTACCATGTCACCCCGTTACAGAGTGTACCATGTCACCAGGTTACCGAGTGTCCCATATCGCTATGTTACAGAGTGTACCATGTCACCAGGTTACCGAGTGTCCCATATCACTCCGTTACAGAGTGTACCATGTCACCAGGTTACAGAGTGTACCATGTCACCCCGTTATAGAGTGTACCATGTCACCACGTTACAGAGTGTACCATGTCACCCCGTTATAGAGTGTACCATGTCACCACGTTACAGAGTGTACCATGTCACAGCGTTACAGAGTGTACCATGTCACCGCATTACAGTGTACCATGTCACCCCGTTACAGAGTGTACCATGTCACCACGTTACAGAGTGTACCATGTCACCCCGTTACAGAGTGTACCATGTGACCGCATGACTGAGTGTCCCATATCACTCCATTACAGAGTGTACCATGTCACCACGTTACAGAGTGTACCATGTCCCCCCGTTACAGAGTGTACCATGTCACCGCGTTACAGAGTGTACCATATCACCAGGTTACAGAGTGTACCATATCACCAGGTTACAGAGTGTACCATGTCACCAGGTTAGAGTGTACCATGTCACCAGGTTACAGAGTGTACCATGTCACCACGTTACAGAGTTTCCCATGTCACCACGTTACAGAGTGTACCATGTCACCGCGTTACAGAGTGTACCATGTCACCGTGTTACAGAGTGTACCATGTCACCGCATTACAGAGTGTACCATATCACCGTGTTACAGAGTGTACCATATCACCAGGTTACAGAGTGTACCATGTCACCACGTTACAGTTTCCCATGTCACCACGTTACAGAGTGTACCATGTCACCACATTACAGAGTGTACCATGTCACCAGGTTACAGAGTGTACCATGTCACCCCGTTGCAGAGTGTCCCATGTCACCAGGTTACAGAGTGTACCATGTCACCGCGTTACAGAGTGTACCATGTCACCCCGTTACAGAGTGTACCATGTCACCAGGTTACAGAGTGTACCATGTCACCACATTACAGAGTGTACCATGTCACCCCGTTACAGAGTGTACCATGTCACCAGGTTACCGAGTGTCCCATATCACCCCGTTATAGAGTGTACCATGTCACCGCATTACAGTGTACCATGTCACCGCGTTACAGAGTGTCCCATATCACTCCATTACAGACTGTACCATGTCACCACGTTAGTGTACCATGTCACCCCGTTACAGAGTGTACCATGTCACCACGTTAGAGTGTACCATGTCACCCCGTTACAGAGTGTACCATGTCACCGAGTGTTCCATATCACTCCGTTACAGTGTACCATGTCTCCGCGTTACAGAGTGTACCATGTCACCACGTTATAGAGTGTACCATATCACCCCGTTACAGAGTGTACCATGTCACCGCGTTACAGAGTGTACCATGTGACCACATTACAGAGTGTACCATGTCACCAGGTTACCGAGTGACCCATATCACTCCGCTACAGAGTGTACCATGTCACCGCGTTACAGAGTGTACCATGTCACCCCGTTATAGTGTACCATGTCACCGCGTTACAGAGTGTACCATGTCACCACGTTATAGAGTGTACCATGTGACCAGGTTACAGAGTGTACCATGTCACCACGTTATAGAGTGTACCATGTGACCAGGTTACAGAGTGTACCATGTCACCACGTTATAGAGTGTACCATGTGTCCAGGTTACAGAGTGTTCCAAGTCACCACGTTAAAGAGTGTACCATGTCACCCCGTTGAGATGTCCTCAGAGATATTGTCCTACTTTAGAGTGCTGCCAGTTTCTTTTCTGTTCTATATAAAGAAGACACTTATTAAGTCTGTTCATTGTTGCTTCGGTGGTGGAAGGTCCAGGCTTCTCCCCGCTGATTCTCTTGATCATTGGAGATCACTAAGAAAATGACCAATCAAAACTTTTGACATATCCCTGTTCTCTAAATGAGATGTATATTTGATGACGTTATTTCCCCTTTACCTTCCCTGAGTATTGCTGTGGTTATGGATTCCATCTCTGCAGAACCCTTCTGTTCTTGCCCTGGTGCCCCCTGGTCTGCTGAGCCATCCACTATGCCAGGGCTAAGCGCGAGGAGCCATCCGCTAACCTCTAGCAGATCGCTTGGTGTAATAGGCAATGATCAGCCGACGTGCATCATGTCAGCTGAACGTTGTCTTTCAACAGGCTGAATTAAAACAACTACAAAAGTGACTGTCTGCTGGCTGTTAATCCGAGCAATAGAAGTGGCGGCAGCAGACCGTGCCTATCCTCTATAGGTCACCCGGATGATATAACAGGTGGGCACTCGCTTGCTTCTATAGGTCGGGCCGTGTAATAGGGCCCTTACATGTCTATTGTGGAGAGAGACCATGATGTAAGAGCCTGTGGGTGACCCAAGATGTTCCAGGACAGGAATGGCAGCAACTGGTAAGATAAATAGGTGTACTTTGTTATTTTAGGCTCCGCCCCCTTATACAGACACCTCTATGGCACATCAACATTCAAATGAGGTAAAGGGAGTCTTCTCTAATGTATATGTCATGACAAGTGGTAGATGAGAGAAGTGCAGACCCAAAAGGAGGCACTCACCACCCCCTGAGGTACAATGTAAGACACAAAGGGTATAAGCTCATCCTAACTAAGAGTAATACTATTTCTGGTGCTGGATAAAATGTTACATTCAGTTATAGGTAAAAGAATCTATTGTGTTCCTCAGAGATTCCGCCATATGATAATGTGCAGGCTGGTCACACAGCAGTGAGTGTGAGAAGGATGTGGTCACTTTTCTAGGTAAACTACTGAGTGGTTAGCAGTCTAGTGGGCAAATATCACCATTAAAGGAAACCTGTCACCCAGACGATGATATGTAATCTATCAGCATCATGTTATAGAGCAGGAAGAGCTGAGCGGATTGATATATAACTTTGTGGGAAAAGATTCTGTATAACTTGTAACATCTTGATTAAAAAAATCCCTGCTCATTCTGTCATAAGGAGTCCAGTGGGCGGGGTCACTCAATGGGCTGGACTCTTTAGCATGGAAACATCAGAGATTTCAATCAATAAGTTACAAGTTGTACTAAATTTTTTCCCATGAAGGTATATATCAATCTGCTCAGTTCTTCCTACTCCATAATATGATGCTAAAAGCTTAGGTAGCATTTTCATAGTGAAAAGTTCCCTTTAAAATCTTAAAAAGTCGCTGTCAGTAATAGCATTCAAAATCTAAATCAGCAGTAGTTGTGATAGCTATACTTACCTTTATCCAGGTCCAGTCTCCTGAAGCTTTTTAGTGGATGAAAAATGAGACCAAACACAGGAAGTCCCAGCCAGTAAAGAGAGTCGCTGCTCAATGTGTCCATCAATCACTGGACTGCCTTCTCTGTGAGAGCTGATGGCCTGGACTTTGTGTTTTTTTTTTTACCAGCACAAAACTAAAAAGCTTCAGGAGATTGGACCTGGATACGAGTAAGTATAGCTTTGTTATAAAGTATGATAACGGAAAAAAAAAAAAAAAAAAATATATATATATATATTTAAAAAATTTAAACAACAGGGACCATTTGAACAGTCACAATTATGTCAATATGACCAAAGAGCACATTTAATATCAAATACAACAACCAACAAAATGGTGAAAACTTCAAGAGTCATTGTAATATTTCTGACAAGCTTCAAATCAGGAAAAGTAAATATTTCTTCTCCTCCTTGCGTCACTGCGGCCCGGAGTCTTCCTGTTGTATGACCCCGGTCTTCATGTGGTGAGTGAATATGGAGCAGGTGAGACCCAGCACAAAGGCGGACAACGTCAGGCGGAGGAGATTTATTGTCGTGTAATCGGATCCTAGGATCCAGAAAGATGATAAGAAGTTATTGTGACCAGAAGAAGAGGCGTCGTAGAAGAGACCAGAAATGGCTTTACAGTGACTGTACCACCAGGCCCAGGCTGAAGCACTGGAGACGGGCCGAACCACCCTTAGTGGGAAGAAACCCCAGCCCCTCCATGGCATGAATCCATTAGAATCAATAGAACCCTATCATGGAGGGGCTGGAGTTCCTTCCCACTGGGGGTGGGTCAGCCGCCTCCAGTGCTTCAGCCTGGGCCTGGTGGTACTGTCACTTTAAGCAGATATTATTTGTGTGTGATGTAAAGCAGATGCGGTAACAAAGTCATCCATTGTGGGCCGCCAATGTAAAGTAAATCTCCTCCAATAGTTAGTAATAGTATAATATCACGTCAGACTAATTTAATGTATAATATATACTGACCTGCACTGTCCTTATCATACCACCCGCTGCTCATCTGTACATTACAAGGGGTGGAGGAGATTCCATCTAAATCTAAAAAACATAGAGACAACTTGGCTTCAGATTGGTTCTTAGTTAAAGAAGTAAGAGTACTACACACAGCACTACACACAGCACTACACACAGTCCTACACACAGCACTACACACAGTCCTACACACAGTCCTACACACAGTCCTACACACAGTCCTACACACAGTCCTACACACAGTACAACACACAGCACTACACACAGTCCTACACACAGCACTACACACAGTACTACACACAGCACTACACACAGTACTAATCACAGTACAACACACAGTACTATACACAGCACTACACACAGTCCTACACACAGTCCTACACACAGTACAACACACAGCACTACACACAGTACTACACACAGTACTACACACAGTACTACACACAGCACTACACACAGTACTAATCACAGTACAACACACAGTACTATACACAGCACTACACACAGTACTACTCACAGTACAACACACAGTACTATACACAGCACTACACACAGTACTACTCACAGTACAACACACAGTACTACTCACAGTCCTACACACAGCACTACACACAGTCCTACACACAGCACTACACACAGTCCTACACACAGTACTACTCACAATACTACAAACAGTCCTACACACAGTACTACACACAGTCCTACACACAGTCCTACACACAGTACTACTCACAATACTACAAATAGCCCTACACACAGTCCTACACACAGTCCTACTCACAATACTACAAACAGTGCTACACACAGTCCTACACACAGCACTACACACAGTACATCTCACAATACAACAGTCCTACACACAGTAAATCTCACAATACTACAAACAGTCCTACACACAGTCCTACATACAGTCCTACACACAGTACACCCTAGGCCACATTATGTTCCTTTCCACAAAACATCACCTCTGGGTTTGGTGCAGATGTGTGACAAAACTCTTTGAACTGTTAGTGTTAATGTGAACTGTTAAAGGGGTTGTCCAGCGAAAATCTTTTTCTTTCAAATCAACTGATATCAGAAAGTTATATAGATTTGTAATTTACTTCTATTAAACAATCTAAATTTTTCCCCTACTTATTGGCTGCTGTATGTCCCGCAGGAAATTTTTATTTTCAGTCTGACACAGTGCTCTCTGCTGCCATCGCTGGCCGAGACAGGAACTGTCCAGAGCAGGAGAGGTTTGTGGCTAATAAGTATGGGAAGAATTGAGATTGTTTAATAGAAGTAAATTACAAATCTATATAACTTTCTGACACCAGTTGGTTTGAAAGAAAAAGATTTTTGCTGGACAACCCGATTAAGCCATGTTGTGGGGGGCACAGAGGTTACAGCCATGTTGTGGGGGGCACAGAGGTTACAGCCATGTTGTGGGGGTACAGAGGTTAGCCATGTTGTGGGGGGCACAGAGGTTACAGCCATGTTGTGGGGGGCACAGAGGTTACAGCCATGTTGTGGGGGGCACAGAGGTTACAGCCATGTTGTGGGGGTACAGAGGTTAGCCATGTTGTGGGGGGCACAGAGGTTACAGCCATGTTGTGGGGGGCACAGAGGTTACAGCCATGTTGTGGGGGGGCACAGAGGTTACAGCCATGTTGTGGGGGTACAGAGGTTAGCCATGTTGTGGGGGGCACAGAGGTTACAGCCATGTTGTGGGGGGCACAGAGGTTACAGCCATGTTGTGGGGGGCACAGAGGTTACAGCCATGTTGTGGGGGGCACAGAGGTTACAGCCATGTTGTGGGGGGCACAGAGGTTACAGCCATGTTGTGGGGGTACAGAGGTTAGCCATGTTGTGGGGGGTACTGAGGTTACAGCCATGTTGTGGGGGGTACAGAGGTTACAGCCATGTTGTGGGGGGCACAGAGGTTACAGCCATGTTGTGGGGGGTACAGAGGTTAGCCATGTTGTGGGGGGTACAGAGGTTACAGCCATGTTGTGGGGGTACTGAGGTTACAGCCATGTTGTGGGGGGTACAGAGGTTACAGCCATGTTGTGGGGGGTACTGAGGTTAGCCATATTGTGGGGGGTACAGAGGTTAGCCATGTTGTGGGGGGCACAGAGGTTACAGCCATGTTGTGGGGGGCACAGAGGTTACAGCCATGTTGTGGGGGGTACAGAGGTTAGCCATGTTGTGGGGGGTACTGAGGTTACAGCCATGTTGTGGGGGGTACTGAGGTTACAGCCATGTTGTGGGGGGTACAGAGGTTAGCCATGTTGTGGGGGGTACACCTCCTATAACCCCACCCACTTGGATTATCACAATCAGACATTGCAGTGTGGCGGGGTCTCCATCAACCATGATCAGGCCCTGTCTATATGCTGATGGTTTCTTCACTTTACACAAGATTTACAAGAGACAACAATGCCAGCAGCCACAGAGGAGGAGGCCCGGGGACACAGAGGAGGAGGCCCAGGGACACAGAGGAGGAGGCCCAGAGATACAGAGGAGGAGGCCCGGGGACACAGAGGAGGAGGCCCGGGGACACAGAGGAGGAGGCCTGGGGACACAGAGGAGGAGGCCCAGGGACACAGAGGAGGAGGCCCAGAGATACAGAGGAGGAGGCCCGGGGACACAGAGGAGGAGGCCCGGGGACACAGAGGAGGAGGCCCGGGGACACAGAGGAGGAGGCCCGGGGACACAGAGAAGGAGGCCCGGGGACACAGAGGAGGAGGCCCGGGGACACAGAGGAGGAGGCCCGGGGACACAGAGGAGGAGGCCCGGGGACACAGAGGAGGAGGCGGCCCAGGGATACAGAGGAGGAGGCCCGGGGACACAGAGGAGGAGGCCCAGAGATACAGAGGAGGAGGCTCGGGGACACAGAGGAGGAGGCCCGGGGACACAGAGGAGGAGGCCCGGGGACACAGAGGAGGAGGCCCGGGGACACAGAGGAGGAGGCCCGGGGACACAGAGAAGGAGGCCCGGGGACACAGAGGAGGAGGCCCGGGGACACAGAGGAGGAGGCCCGGGGACACAGAGGAGGAGGCCCGGGACACAGAGGAGGAGGCGGCCCAGGGATACAGAGGAGGAGGCCCGGGGACACAGAGGAGGAGGCCCAGAGATACAGAGGAGGAGGCCCGGGGACAAAGAGGAGGAGGCCCGGGGACACAGAGGAGGAGGCCCGGGGACACAGAGGAGGAGGCGGCCCAGGGATACAGAGGAGGAGGCCCGGGGACACAGAGGAGGAGGCCCGGGGACACAGAGGAGGAGGCCCGGGGACACAGAGGAGGAGGCCCGGGGACACAGAGGAGGAGGCCCGGGGACACAGAGAAGGAGGCCCGGGGACACAGAGGAGGAGGCCCGGGGACACAGAGGAGGAGGCCCGGGGACACAGAGGAGGAGGCCCGGGGACACAGAGGAGGAGGCGGCCCAGGGATACAGAGGAGGAGGCCCGGGGACACAGAGGAGGAGGCCCAGAGATACAGAGGAGGAGGCCCGGGGACACAGAGGAGGAGGCCCGGGGACACAGAGGAGGAGGCCCGGGGACACAGAGGCAAAAAAAAGTTGGAAAAAACAAAGAAAGGTCCTATTACATTGAACGATTATCGCCCAATTACCGTCCGTTCAGGCCCATAATCATTTTGTGTAATAGGACAGGTTGAAAGAGCAGGATTTGTGCAGTGACGCTCTGCTGCGTGTTGCTCTGTGCAACAGGACCGGCTGCAACAATCCCTGCGACCCCTTCCGCTGCTCCGCGCTCACTGTCTGTACGTGTAATAACGCAGACGGAGATCAGGGAACAAGGGGGAAGCAAGCACTGAGTTGTCAGGTTGGTGCTCGCTTCCCCCTATTATTATGCTGTGTAATACGGCCTTTAGCGAAAGAGACAGATAACAAACAATTCTCTGTTCCAATAAAAAATGGTCGGACAACCGCTTTTACTCTGTGTCTGCTATATCTGTGCTTTATGTACCGCTCACAAATAACCCAGAGAGGAAACACATATTAAGGCCATAGATATAACTTACCGTACACTGTGAGGTAATACTCCTGTATACACTGACTGTCTCTCAGTATAATTGCCATAAAGTATCCTTGGTCTTCTCTGGTCAGATTAGTGATCACTAAGGAGCCATCATGTGTAGCGCTCAGTCGTCCTCTATAAGAGCTGTTTATGATATCAGCGACGTCTCCTGGTTCTGTTACGGCAATCGCATTGTGACCTCTCACCCAGGTGATGTCTCTGATCCCGGTGTAATCTGTATATAGAGTCACCGCTCCTCCCATCTCACCCGTCACATTCCTCCTCTCTCCACAAGGCGGTTCACTGGACACATCTGTATGGAAAAAAGGATAAACCATCAAAGCCTTACTATTATACTGATAGAGTAAGATGAAGAGGCACATATAGAGCTTCTCCCCCATCCCCCTGAGATGCTTCTCCTCCCTGTGTCACTGGGTGACTGATATACTGAGGACGTTACACGTGTTGTGGGCAGTCTGTCATTCTACCAGTGGTCGGAGACTGTGACTAATGTGAAACCTCCGTTCTGTACAATGAAATAAAGACACAGGAAGCCCTGATATAAAGTAGCATCTTACAGTACCCTCCAGAGCTGGAATCTCTATGGTCACTATATGGCGGTAATAATGGTCTTCGCATAGTAGGTCTGTTTTACTATCATGTCATTCAGTTACATTCAGAACCACTTCTTTACCTAGGCAGAGACATCTCACATCAGATACAAGGAACTGCCATGGGTTGTGCCCTCATACGACGTCTTATTTATGGGCTGATTTGGACAATAATGTAACTTTCCTCATGTAATTTTGAACAAACTTGTCCCTATACAATAGGTACATAGACGACATCTTTCTTTTGCGGACGGGAGACCTGTCCAATATTGCCCGATGTGCCCAACAGGGAGCTAGACTGGGTGGATATTTATCACACCTAAACTAATAGGGCCGTTCAGGGTGGGTTAGGGCTCTTGGCCCTATTGGTTTAGGTTCTCCAATAATGAGCTGTTCTTCACTATGAATAATATGAATGACTGAGGTACCCTGGGAGTACTTACCTGTACTTGATATAGAACATAGTATGATACAATTTTACTTCATTTGTATGTTAGAGCAATAATTGGTTGTTTTATTGCTTGTTTTAATGATCTGATATATTTATTTGTGTAATTTTATATAAGTCTACTGACTTGTCATAGTTTATCTATTATTATATGATTGTTCTTATCACTTTGTATTTATGTATAACCTCAATAAAATATTGTTAAAAAATAAAATAAAAAAATATTATATATATATATATATATATATATATATATATATATATATAACTGGGCTATTAGCCTGATACCTAAATTCTACAGACAGGAGACTTATTAAACTTCAAATAATATAATAATAAGGATTGCCAGCCACCTCTGGCTTCAATAACCAGTAAAGCTTTACCAGTATTATTATAGGAAATGGAGAGCTAATATACCACAGCCAGAATATATACATATATACTGTACAGGTGGCTTTGCCTTTTAGCTTCAGGCAAAGACCCTACAAGACAACGTGGTTACCCATGGGTGTGGGAGAGGCGATATACGTTGGCCCCTCTACCACCACCCCATCAACTCCTTTACCACTAAAAAAACTCTAGTTGTGGAAGAAAAGGCGACGGCTTGTTTAATTAACATAAAAACATAATAGCATTATATTCAAACATAAACAACAAGTATATTTAAATATATTATCCAATAACTTACACAGGCAATTCAGTGCAAAACCTTGTCTTTCTGAGCCGCCCTGAAAGAAAGGAGAGAGGAGACCCTAAAGGCCCCATACATCATCCTCCATACTTGTATACTGGTCTGGACCTTGCCCAACGCTGTACCACACCTGGCCAGAGGACAACCAGCTTCCAGACCTGAAGAGCACCTTCCCGGGGACCCGGCCCAACAGGAACTTACCATTAAAGCTGGGAAAAACGCTTCCCCCAAAACCTTTAACTTTAAACCAGAGAACCAACGAGGGGATCAATTACCCTCAACATCCCATGAATTTTCCTCTTTATCCTTTCGCCCCCAAGGACTCCTTCTCCCTTTTCTTACTCCTGCAGTTGTAAGAACCACATCTCTACATAATATGGCGGGCGGCTTCACCGACTCCTAATGGTCCTTTTACACGGAAAGATTTATTGTTCGTTTTTGCACGATAACGATCGAATTCGAATGATAATCGTACGTGTAAACGCAGCGAACGATCAAACGACGAGCGAGAAATCGTTCTTTTTGATCTTTCAACATGTTCTCAAATTATCGCAGATCGTTCAGTGTAAACAGTCTTTCGACGATTGCACCTATGTGTGAGATAGGCTTAAACGATCGCATAACGAATTTTCCGTACGATGTATCGTTCCGTCTAAACGCCGATCGTTATAAAAAAAAACATTGTTCATTCAAAATCGTTAATCGTGCGATCGGGCGAATTATCGTTCAGTGTAAAAGGACCATTAGCACTAATGGTGACGCCCTCCACCTGCTTGGCTTTTACTGTCCAAAACCACCCCCCAACTCCACCTAAACCATTAGTCCAAGAAACCTATAAGAGGTCTTACATTTTTGCAACCCGACCCCATTTTATTACAACCTACGCTGAGTGCGCTCAGGTGACAGCACTCGTGGTCTGCAGTGCTGGGGAGGAGGTCGCGACCTCTTGTAGCTTTAGGTATAATGCTGCCCCCGGCCACAAGAGTGACTGACAGAATTAACAGAGTGCGGACAATCACAGCTCCGCATTTACCTGTATGTGCTCCAGATTAGGAGTCTGGGGTCCATATATTTATGCAGCTATAATTACATCTAGACAGTGTTATAGTAGAGCATCGGATCAAGGTAGTGCTTTACTATCACAGTTATATAGAACACTACTACATACTACTAGACTAACAGTGTTATAATATTATTGGGTAATAACCATGCGTATTATATTCTGGGATCTTTATATTGTCCAAGTGTCGCTGTGCTGCAATACTGAGCTTTAGGCTGTGCTCACACTATTCCAGCCTTTAATATATACTGTAAGACATGGAAATGTGCATCCCCTTCCCCACCCCCGCAGGGGCCAGATAGTGGCCCAGCCCGCAACTCCCCCTTACCTTTGTTCTCTGCACTTTCTAATCATTATGCTGCCCTGGTGCCCTGGAGGCGGGATTACCATCCCCATTGCACGGATCGGGCCCTGACCGACCCACCCCATTATTATCAGCAGAGAGAGCCGGCTGGGAGGGCAATGTTGTTGCGAATGGCAGAATTTTTTTCCACCATGATTTGTAATATGATAATTTGTATAATTATTTGCAAATTGCAATAAAAAATGTCACAATTTCATAAAATGTCAGTAAAAACCTGACACCACCACAACATTACCACAAATATATATCTGCTGTTATGCAGAGAGCTCTGGAAGGGGAGTCAGTGTGGTGCATGGACAGCTCGGGCGTCCCACATCACTGTCTGTTTCATAAGGTGCATGCGCTGTTATGGGGGTCTGTGGGTGGGGAGACCTGGATGAGAGAAACTGCAAACTAGTGTCATAGCTGTGGGATGACTGTGGACGGGTTGTGGCAGAGCTGGAGAGGGCTGTGGGAGGACTGGAGAGGGCTGTGGGAGGGCTGCGGGAGGACTGTGGGAGGGCTGGAGAGGGCTGGAGAGGACTGTAAGGAGCCCTGTGGGAGGGCTGCGGGAGGACTGTGGGAGGGCTGCGGGAGGACTGTGAGAGGGCTGCGGGAGGACTGTGAGAGGGCTGGAGAGGACTGTGGGAGGGCTGGAGAGGGCTGTGGGAGGGCTGGAGAGGACTGTCGGAGGGCTGGAGAGGACTGTGGGAGGGCTGGAGAGGGCTGTGGGAGGGCTGGAGATGACTGTGGGAGGGCTGTGGGAGGACTGTAGGAGGGCTGGAGAGGACTGTGGATGGGCTGGAGAGGGCAGTGGGAGGACTGGAGAGGACTGTGGGAGGACTGGAGAGGGCAGTGGGAGGGCTAGAGAGGGCTGTGGGAGGACTGGAGAGGACTGTGGGAGGACTGGAGAGGACTGTGGGAGGACTGGAGAGGGCTGTGGATGGGCTGGAGAGGGCTGTGGACGGGCTGGAGAGGGCTGTGGGAGGGCTGTGGAGGACTGTGGGAGGGCTGTGGACAGGATGGAGAGGGCTGTGGGAGAGCATCCCGGACATCTGACCTCCCAGGCCGGCAGCCCTCTCCGGGGCAAAGAAACCGCTTATCAGTCAGTGTGGACAGTGTGGTGCATGGACAGCTCGGGCGTCCCACATCACTGTCTGTTTCATAAGGTGCATGCGCTGTTATGGGGGTCTGTGGGTGGGGAGACCTGGATGAGAGAAACTGCAAACTAGTGTCATAGCTGGGGGATGACTGTGGACGGGCTGTGGGAGGGCTGGAGAGGGCTGTGGGAGGGCTGGAGAGGGCAGTGGGAGGACTGGAAAGGGATGTGGGAGGGCTGGAGAGGACTGGAGAGGGCAGTGGGAGGGCTGGAGAGGGCTGTGGATGGGCTGGAGAGGGCTGTGGGAGGGCTGGGGAGGACTGTGAGAGGGCTGTAGAGGACTGGTGGAGGGCTGGAGAGGACCATGGGAGGGCTGGAGAGGACCATGGGAGGGCTGTGGATGGGCTGGAGAGGGCTGCGGGAGGGCTGGAGAGGACTGTGGGAGGGCTGTGGATGGGCTGGAGAGGGCTGCGGGAGGGCTGGAGAGGGCTGTGGGAGGGCTGGAGAGGACTGTGGGAGGGCTGGAGAGGGCTGGAGAGGGCTGTGGGAGGGCTGGAGAGGACTGTGGGAGGACTGGAGAGGGATGTGGATGGG
The DNA here is from genome assembly GCF_027789765.1 of Dendropsophus ebraccatus. Classification (NCBI taxonomy): domain Eukaryota; kingdom Metazoa; phylum Chordata; class Amphibia; order Anura; family Hylidae; genus Dendropsophus; species Dendropsophus ebraccatus. The sequence goes on along the minus strand of NC_091466.1, from coordinate 13,475,594 downwards.
CTGGAGAGGGCTGTGGGAGGGCTGGAGAGGACTGTGGGAGGACTGGAGAGGGCAGTGGGAGGGCTGGAAAGGGCTGTGGACGGGCTGGAGAGGACTGTGGGAGGACTGTGGAGAGGGCAGTGGGAGGGCTGGAGAGGGCTGTGGACGGGCTGGAGAGGGCTGTGGACGGGCTGGAGAGGGCTGTGGACGGGCTGGAGAGGGCTGTGGGAGGACTGTGGAGAGGGCAGTGGGAGGGCTGGAGAGGGCTGTGGACGGGCTGGAGAGGGCTGTGGGAGGGCTGTGGAGGACTGTGGAGGACTGACTGTAGGAGGGCTGTGGGAGGGCTGTGGAGGACTGTGGGAGGACTGTGGACAGGATGGAGAGGACTGTGGAAGAGCATCCCGGACATCTGACCTCCCAGGCCGGCAGCCCTCTCCGGGGCAAAGACACAGCTTATCAGTCAGTGTGGTGCATGGACAGCTCGGGCGTCCCACATCACTGTCTGTTTCATAAGGTGCATGCGCTGTTATGGGGGTCTGTGGGTGGGGAGACCTGGATGAGAGAAACTGCAAACTAGTGTCATAGCTGGGGGATGACTGTGGATGGGCTGTGGGAGGGCTGGAGAGGGCAGTGGGAGGACTGGAAAGGGATGTGGGAGGGCTGGAGAGGACTGTGGGAGGACTGGAGAGGGCAGTGGGAGGGCTGGAGAGGACTGTGGGAGGACTGGAGAGGGCAGTGGGAGGGCTGGAGAGGGCTGTGGATGGGCTGGAGAGGGCTGTGGATGGGCTGGAGAGGACTGTGGGAGGGCTGGGGAGGACTGTGAGAGGGCTGTAGAGGACTGGGGGAGGGCTGGAGAGGACCATGGGAGGGCTGGAGAGGACCATGGGAGGGCTGTGGATGGGCTGGAGAGGACTGTGGGAGGGCTGTGGATGGGCTGGAGAGGACTGTGGGAGGGCTGTGGATGGGCTGGAGAGGGCTGCGGGAGGGCTGTGGATGGGCTGGAGAGGGCTGCGGGAGGGCTGGAGAGGGCAGTGGTAGGACTGGAGAGGGCTGTGGGAGGGCTGCAGGAAGGCTGGAGAGGACTGTGGGAGGGCTGGAGAGGGCAGTGGGAGGACTGGAGAGGGCAGTGGGAGGACTGGAGAGGGCTGTGGGAGGACTGGAGAGGGCTGTGGGAGGGCTGCAGAGGACTGTGGATGGGCTGGAGAGGGCTGTAGGAGGACTGGAGAGGGCAGTGGGAGGGCTGGAGAGGGCAGTGGGAGGGCTGGAGAGGACTGTGGGAGGGCTGTGGACAGGATGGAGAGGGCTGTGGGAGAGCATCCCGGACATCTGACCTCCCAGGCTGACAGCCCTCTCCGGGGCAAAGACATCGCTTATCAGTCAGTGTGGTGCATGGACAGCTCGGGCGTCCCACATCACTGTCTGTTTCATAAGGTGCATGCGCTGTTATGGGGGTCTGTGGGTGAGGAGACCTGGATGAGAGAAACTGCCAACTAGTGTCATAGCTGGGGGATGACTGTGGACGGGCTGTAGAGGGCTGTGGGAGGGATGGAGAGGGCTGTGGGAGGCCTGGAGAGGGCTGTGGGAGGACTGGAGAGGGCTGTGGAAGGGCTGGAGAGGACTGTGGGAGGATTGGAGAGGGCTATGGGAGGGCAGGAGAGGACTGTGGGAGGGCTGCGGGAGGGCTGGAGAGGACTTTGGAAGGGCTGGAGAGGATTGGATGAGGGCTGGAGAGGACTGGGGGAGGGCTGGAGAGGACTGGATGAGGGCTGGAGAGGACTGTGGGAGGGCTGGAGAGGGCAGTGGATGGGCTGGAGAGGGCTGCGGGAGGGCTGGAGAGGGCTGCGGGAGGGCTGGAGAGGACTGGAGAGGACTGGGGGAGGGCTGGAGAGGACTGGATGAGGGCTGGAGAGGACTGTGGGAGGGCTGTGGACAGGATGGAGAGGGCTGCAGGAGAGCATCCCGTACATCTGACCTCCCAGGCCAGCAGCCCTCTCCGGGGCAAAGACACCGCTTATCAGGGAGACGGACATAACGCCCAAGGGGTAAAACGGTGAGAGTCCTCCATTAACACCAGGGGGTTCATCAGGTAATAACCCCCCAAACTGTATCTCATCCTCCATCTTTTATCTCCTTCTATAATCTATCACGTCCATTGGGGCCGGCATAGTGACAGGTCATGTGATGGATGGAGGGCACCTGAAGGAGGAGAACCAGGAGACGGCTCTGGAGGTCACATGACAGAAGGAAATATCTAATAACAGGAAACCCACCAGTTATTCAGGGTCCCAGAGTTTATAGCCAGGAAGAACCAAGTAAAAATATATAAGGTGACGGCCCTACAGGTTACCCCATAATAGCTGAGATGGGACAATCCCCTGTAGCCGGACTTCAATGCAAACTGCAGGAAGTGGTGTCCATGCCACCTCTGTCCATGTCAGGAACTGTCCAGATCAGGAGAGGTTTTCTATGGGGATTTTCTGCTGCTCTGGACAGTTCCTGACATGGACAGAGGTGGCAGCAGAGAGCACTGTGTCAGACTGGAAAGAATACATCACTTCCTGCAGGACATATAGCAGCTGATAAGTACTGGAGATTTTTAAATAGAAGGAAATTAGGAATCTATATAACTTACTGACACCAGTAGAAAGAAAAAAGCTGAAGTTCACAGTACGGGGTTTCATCTGTCACATTAGAAGAAAAGTTCTTACACCTGTGATGGATCCGATCTCCACACACTGATTGGCCGCACCAGGACACCGGGATGTGAGGATGTCCCGGCACCATTCCTCCTACACGGCCTCTTCTCTGCAGTCAGGGCTCTTCCTCAGTGTTCTCAGGGACTCTGCTTCTCATAGGAGACACAGGATCACAGTATAAGGGTGGGTTCACACTACGGAATTCTAGAGGATAAACTCAGCGGAATTCCATCAAGTGTCCGCGCCTTTCTGCCGGCTCCATAGACACCATTGTATGGGCCGGCGTATTCCGCTATCCGCCGAAAGAAATGACATGTCACTTCTTTCGGCGGATAGCGGAATACGCCGGCCCATAGAATGGTGTCTATGGAGCCGGCAGAAAGGCGTGCGGACACACGACGGAATTCCGCGGAGTTTATCCGCGAGAATTCCCTAGTGTGAACCCAACCTTAGTGATGATTGAGGACACAGGAGTGAGGCCATCTGCAATCAGACAATTTTAATCATCTCAAAAACAGCTGCCGGTCGTCTATGTTAGGAAAACTCCTTCATAGAGTCCGGAGCATAAAGACTCTCTATTGCCTATACACAGGATATGTGGCAGCCATATACTCCCTGGTGTCTGATGGCCGGGACCAGCAGCGGTCACAGCACTGGGGGAGGGGGCCTGTATTATTGCTCTGCCATCACACATACACACTGCTGCTCCAGTCACTGTCTATGGGACTGAGAGAGAAAGCAGAGATCTTACTAGTCCCATAGACAGCAGGGATATGTGCGGGAATAAGCCCTTAGGCCATGTTCACACACAGTATGTTTGCATCAGTATTTTTCACCCAAAACCAGGAGTGGACTGGAAACAGGAAGGCGATGGTCCCACACTGATCCAGCCAGGTCCCCCTGCAGTCACATGTGCCCCCTGCAGACAGGTATGCCCCATGGAGCTGCATAATTCCCCTTGTAGCCGGATACACGTCCCCTTGTAGCCGGATACACGTCCCCTTGTAGCCGGATACACGTCCCCTTGTAGCCGGATACACGTCCCCTTGTAGCCGGATACACGTCCCCTTGTAGCCGGATACACGTCCCCTTGTAGCCGGATACACGTCCCCTTGTAGCCGGATACACGTCCCCTTGTAGCCGGATACACGCCCCCTTGTAGCCGGATACACGCCCCCTTGTAGCCGGATACACGTCCCCTTGTAGCCGGATACACGTCCCCTTGTAGCCAGATACACGTCGCCTTGTAGGCAGATACACGTCCCCATGTAGCCGGATACACGTCCCCTTGTAGGCGGATACACGTCCCCTTGTAGCCGGATACACATCCCCTTGTAGCCAGATACACGTCCCCTTGTAGCCAGATACACGTCCCCTTGTAGCTAGATACACGTCCCTTTGGAGCCGGATACACGTCCCCTTGTAGCCAGATAAATGTCCCCTTGTAGCCAGACACACGTCCCCTTGTAGGCAGATACACGTCCCCTTGCAGCTGGATACATGTCCCCTTGTAGTCGGATACACGTCCCCTTGTAGTCGGATACACGTCGTAGCCGGATGCACGTCCCCTTGTAGCCGGATGCACGTCCCCTTGTAGCCGGATGCACGTCCCCTTGTAGCCGGATGCACGTCCCCTTGTAGGCAGATACACGTCCCCTTGTAAGCAGATACACGTCCCCTTGTAAGCAGATACACGTCCCCTTGTAAGCAGATACACGTCCTCTTGTAGCCGGCTGCACGTCCCCTTGTAGCCGGATAAACGTCCCCTTGTAGCCGGATAAACGTCCCCTTGTAGGCAGATACACGTCCCTTTGTAGCCGGATACACGTCCCCTTGTAGCCGGATACACGTCCCCCTGTAGCCAGATACACGTCCTCTTGTAGCCGGATACACGTCCCCTTGTAGCCGGATACACGTCCCCCTGTAGCCAGATACACGTCCTCTTGTAGCCGGATACACGTCCTCTTGTAGCCGGATACACGTCCCCTTGTACAGCGGTGATATCACATACCAGGTGTACACAGATGCTGCAAAGCATTACACCCAGTATAGTGTTTACCTGCCCCCTCTGTGACCTATATAGTTATTTTATGCCCCTATATACAGATTACTGATCCCCACACATGGTATATACTGTATACTGCATTATACCCCTATATATAAGAACATATGGGGAGATTTATCAAACATGGTGTAAAGTGACACTGGCCCAGTTCCCCCAGCAACCAATCAGATTCCACCTTTCATTTTTCAAAGAGTCTGTGAGGAAAGAAAGGTGGAATCTGATTGGTTGCCGGGGGAACTGGGCCAGTGTCACTTTACACCATGTTTAATAAATCTCCCCCATACTGTCACCTCTATACAGATCACACCATGGTATATACTGTATACAGATGACTGGTCACCACACATGGTATATACTGTATACAGATGACTGGTCACCACACATGGTATATACTGTATACAGATGACTGATCACCCACCACACATGGTATATACTGTATACAGATGACTGGTCCCCACACATGGTATATACTGTATACAGATGACTGCTCACCACATGGTATATACTGTATACAGATGACTGGTCACCCACCACACATGGTATATACTGTATACAGATGACTGGTCCCCCACCACACATGGTATATACTGTATACAGATGACTGGTCACCCACCACACATGGTATATACTGTATACAGATGACTGGTCACCCACCACACATGGTATATACTGTATACAGATGACTGGTCACCCACCACACATGGTATATACTGTATACAGATGACTGGTCACCCACCACACATGGTATATACTGTATACAGATGACTGGTCACCACACATGGTATATACTGTATACAGATGACTGGTCCCCCACCACACATGGTATATACTGTATACAGATGACTGGTCACCACACATGGTATATACTGTATACAGATGACTGGTCACCACACATGTTATACCCAGGGGATGAGCGGCAGGCAGGCACCATTCCTGGGCAGCATCTCCCATTACACAGGTCCCGGCTCCCGGCAGCCTCCTCTCTCCCCTCAGGCTCTCTATGGTCTAGCTGCAGGAGTGTCCTCCCTGCCAGGACCTGGAGCTGGGAGGAGAGAGCGGCCTCTAGTGGCTGCAGGGAGAATATACTGGAGCTGGGAGGAGAGAGCGGCCTCTAGTGGCTGCAGGGAGAATATACTGGAGCTGGGAGGAGAGAGCGGCCTCTAGTGGCTGCAGGGAGAATATACTGGAGCTGGGAGGAGAGAGCGGCCTCTAGTGGCTGCAGGGAGAATATATTGGAGCTGGGAGGAGAGAGTGGCCTCTAGTGGCTGCAGGGAGAATATACTGTAGCTGGGAGGAGAGAGCGGCCTCTAGTGGCTGCAGGGAGAATATACTGGAGCTGGGAGGAGAGAGCGGCCTCTAGTGGCTGCAGGGAGAATATACAGCCTCCAGCTATAACTTGCACAGCACATTGCTTATATCTATAGGCCTGAGCTTCTATGCATGGGGCAGGGACAGGGGGCGGGGCCATCATGTCTCTCCTGTACATGATGACATCACTGGTTATTGTTGGCCCCTCCCCCACACGTGATGACATCACAAAAGGCTCCTGTATAGGTCATGATGACATCACACACAGTATATAAGCAGCTGCAGAGCTCTAGAATCTCCAGAGGTGTTAGTGGTTGGTGGAGGTAAGTCTGCTGTGTCCTTCCTTCTCTTCTGTACTATAGGGTGAAACTATAGCTAGAATATCCTCATCCCTACAGGTATATACTATATCTCTACAGGTATATAGTATATTATATATGATGGGAATTCTCTTCTATCCTGATCCCTACAGGTATATAGTATATTATATATGATGGGAATTCTCTTCTATCCTGATCCCTACAGGTATATAGTATATTATATATGATGGGAATTCTCTTCTATCCTGATCCCTACAGGTATATAGTATATTATATATGATGGGAATTCTCTTCTATCCTGATCCCTACAGGTCCGGGCCGTAGCTAGCATTCACGAGGCCCCATAGCAAAAAAACTGTATCCCCCCCCCCAATGCGTATGATGCGAGGAGAATCTCTATATACTGTATATTGTATATCAGGATAATACTGTACTATTACTGAGGATATTACACATGGGAGAGGTATATAGGATGGTATTATATGTATATATGAGGGTATTATATACACATTAGAGGGGTATAATATACCCTCATATATACCACTCTCATATGTATACCTCTCTCATATGTATATACAGTAATAGCCTCCTATATTATTATATACAGTATATATGACAATATTTATGTATATACATAGGGGAGAGGTATTTGTGAATAGTATTATATGTATATATGAGGGTATTATATACACATTAGTGGGGTATAATATACCCTCATATATACCACTCTCATATCTATATATGTATACCTCTCCCTTATCTAGGTATATACAGTAATAGCCTCCTATATTATTATATACAGTATATGAGGATATTTATGTATATACATAAGGGAGGGGTATTTGTGATGGTATTATATGCATATATGAGGGTATAATATACATATGAGAGAAGTAAATATATTATACCTCTCTAATGTGTATATTGTACCCTCATATATACATATAATACCGTCACAAATACCCCTCCCCTATGTATATACATAAATATCCTCATATACTGTATATAATAATATAGGAGGCTATTACTGTATATACATATGAGAGGTATACATATGAGAGTGGTATATATGAGGGTATATTATACCCCTCTAATGTGTATATAATACCCTCATATATGCATAAACCTCTCCCATATGTATATCTTTGTATAGGGCCGCACAGCTCCCCAGGGTTACCTGCTGTACCTGCGGCTGCTCCTTTCCTGATATTGCGGCCAGTAAGGTGCAGACAGCAGACCATGTGGCAGACAGCCGGCTTGTAGCTGCTCTCCTCAGCCTGACTGTCCGTCTGGGAGGAGCAGCGTGTGGGAGCAGCTCTGGTCCGAGGGGGACGGGCTGAAGGCGGCTGTCATGGAGGAAAGCAGCTGGGTGGGTGAAGTGACGTGTGACGCGCAGGAGGGACGGCTGCACGCGCGATCACGATGTCACACTGCAAGCTGTCTCACCCGCAGGGGGGGGGGGCTGCTGTCACAGGGGGCCTGGCAGATCGCACTGTTAGCACCCACCATGGAAGTAGGCCACATGTTTTACCGGGCCCCATAGCGACGGCGTACCCTGCCCCCATGGTAGCTACACCAGTGTATATAGTATATTATATAATGGGAATACCCCTAGATCCGGATCCTTCAGGTGTATGGTATCTTATATATGATGGGAATCCCCCTCTATCCTGACCACTACAGGTATATACTATATTGGATGAGGTAGGAATCCCCCTTTACTATGGATGTACAATGTGTCTGATAAGGCCATATGCTGTGAGCTCCCCCTGCTGGATACACAATAAATAATCTAGTGCCTTATATAGTGCAGCAGCCCAATAAAAGTCAATGTCATTTTGATGATCTTATTTCCTATACATTACTATGGGGGCGCCCATCCCTGGTATAGATGACGGAGTTATGGTAATGGATTTAGCCATGTTTTTAAGTGCAGTTACAAGTTAAAGGGGTTATACGGGATCTGAAGACTTTCCTGCCATAACAATGCCACCCCTGTCCTCAGGTTGTGTGTGGTATTACAATTCAGCTCCTTTTACTTTAATAGCACTGAGCTGCAATACCGCACCCAAACTTAGGACAAGCGGACAAAGCGGCCATGTTTTTCTAAGCCTTTAAAGAGGTTATCCAGCATTAGAAAAACATGGCCACTTTCTTCCAGAGACAGCACCACTCTTGTCTCCAGTTCAGGTGCGATTAGCAATTAAACTCCATTCACTTCAATGGAACTGAGTGGCAAAAACTGCACCCAAACTGGAGACAAGAATGCTGTTGTCTCTGGAACAAAGCGGCCATGTTTTAATAACGCTGGATAACCCCTTTAAGGAGAGATCTGATATATGAGAATTGGCCATTACTCCTATATCCACTACTGTCTCATGTTCACTTTTGCATCTGTAAAGCTCATTGAGTAACTCCTGACTGTTCTTTACTTGTAGGAGAGAGAAAAGCGAGGAGCGAGCGGAGTTTTTGGAGCAGATAGTGTCGGAGGAGGAGGAGATGGCGGGGGTGCTGCAGGAGGAGGTAGTGTTGGTGGAGGATGTGGTTGGAGTGGTGGAGGAGTTTGTAGTGGACGGAGTGGTAGTGAGAGTGGTGAGAGAGACAGTGATGCAGGAGGTGATGGTGGTGAGGAGAGTGATAGTGGAGGGGTGGGTGCTGCTGGAGGAGGTGGTGGCAGATGAGGTGGTCGTGAGAGAGCAGGTGTTTGTGGAGAGAGTAGTGCAGCAGGAGGCGGTGGTTGTAGAGGAGGAAGTGGTGGAGGAGGAGATGCAAGTGGAGGAGGAGGTAGAAGTGGTGGAGGAGGAGGTGGTGGCTGAGGAGGTGAAGGAGGAGGAGGTGGAGGAGGAGAGGAAGGAGGAGGAGGTGGAGGAGGAGGAGGAGAGGAAGGAGGAGGAGGTGGAGGAGGAGGTGGTGGCTGAGGAGGTGGTGGCTGAGGAGGTGAAGGAGGAGGAGGTGGAGGAGGAGAGGAAGGAGGAGGAGGTGGAGGAGGAGGAGAGGAAGGAGGAGGAGGTGGAAGTGGTGGAGGAGGAGAGGAAGGAGGAGGTGGTGGCTGAAGAGGTGGAGGAGGAGAGGAAGGAGGAGGAGGTGGTGGCGAAGGAGGAGGAGGTGGTGAAGGAGGAGGTGGAGGTCGTGGAGGATCAGATGGTGGAGGAGGTGATGGATGAGGTCCCGGAGCAAGCGGTAGTGGATGATGTGGTGGAGGAGGAGGTGGCAGTGATGGATGATGCGGAGGAGGAGGTGGTGAGGAGGGGGTGGTGGAGGAGGATGCGGAATTGGTGGATGAGGTGCATGAGAAGCGGTTGCTGTGGAGGAGGAGGAGGGGGTGGTGATGATGAATGAGGTGGGGGTAATGCCAACAGAACTCCAATAACGGACTCCAGGCTGCGACGCCTACGCGTTTCTGGTGCCTACACGCCCTTACTCATGGCTGACTTGGTACTGGAATGGCCAATCCACAGGGCTTCACGCTCCTGTAGTATGCGTCTGTAGGTGGCACTCTCGCTCTGGCTATTACCCAGATACCGAGCCTACTTGTTCCCCTGATGTATTTATCTGTGAAATGACGCGAGGCTCCGGATGGGCTCCTGGTGCTAGTGTGAATAATGTCATACACATGCTCTGACAATCTCGTTTTAACTTGGTGGTGCATCCTACATAAAGTAAGTTGCATTCCACACACTGTATGACATATAGCGCACAGGTTTTATTAGGTATACCTAATATTATATAGGAAGTACTATCACATTCATAGACACTCCCAGTTCCACCCCTCCTTCATGTAACTTCCAACCTTCCTTACAACAGTCCTTCCAATCAGGTTATTGGTAATACGATAGGGGTCGTTTCACCAGTTTGTAGCAATAATGCTCCATCTCCTGCGGGTGGCGTCCTTGTACTTCTGTATAACCACTGGGCCTGAGGCAGCCTCTGTTAACCCAGGGTATATATTAGTTGGCCCCTTCAATTTCCCTCCACACAGATAAGAGGACATCACACTCCTTGAGTCTTCTGAAGTGCCCAACAGGGGTTGAGTTTATGATCCAGATCCAAGGCAAATGATCTGGCCCCACATATACCTTGTTGATTATCCCACTGTCCATTGTATGTGAATCCGCATGAGCTTGCTGATGATAACATACTCCTCGGCAATCTCACATACGACCTTACATTGTCCATTGTAGTGGTCTGATGTTAGCAAGCACCTAGGCGACCTTACATAAGCTTGATGAATGCCCATTGTCCATTGGACTGATATTCCAATTATGTCTCAGGCAGATTTTGTCCATCCTGTCACCTTTCTTGATATTAGGTCTTATTCAATATTTTAAATAAAATTCCTAATATCGTTCATGTTGATCTCCAACATGGAGGAGGTGGTGATGATCCAGGATCAGTCTATAGGGCTCTATACATTGAGAGGAGACTCAGTGAGGAAGAGATTATTGCACAAAAAGTATGTGACCCCCTGGGCTCCTCCTGCAGTGTTCTATATACTTACTGGGCCTCCTGGATCCCCACTTCACCTCGGATGAGGGCTGCTTTTCTTGCTCTATATAGTGGCCCGGGTCCCTGGTCCGACTTTCATGGAATTTCCTGTGTATAAAAGAAGAGGACGGGCGTATATGAATTAATGGCCGAGTCTGTTACAATCTAACCTAAGGTGATTGGTGGATGGCTGGAAATGGCCTCCCTGTTACCTCACCATGATCACTCAATGACACCTATCAGGGCCTGATTCCATATGGGACATATAGTAGTGCCGCTTCCCTGGCAGAGAGATGTCCATCTGTTACCCAGGTATCGTGGCCTATCTTCTCTACCACTATAATAGAAAGCACAGTCTTAGAGTTTAGGCTTAGTGCCTTTATTATTCCGCTCCTGCTGCTTGGGTATATATGAAGGCTTCTTGCACATGTGCTCTGCCTGAGCGTCGAGGTCCTGCAAAGTTGTATCTGTGGTTGCTTTGCAAAATTGTTCCAGTTACAGTGTTCCCGCTGTTGTGTCCTGGTGTCCTGTGGCTTTCTGCTGTCTGAATCTACACTCCCAGTGGCTCCAAATTCCTGTCCTAAGTGTGAACCTGACCCAACCCGTGTTTGCACCTGCTATCATTCCTGCAAGGTACTGTGACCAGCACCTGTGTCTTCGTCCCCCGCATCTGTCACCTGTATCCGGTATGTTTATCCGGTGTGTCCTGTGCATATTTGTCTGTACTGTCAGTTTGGCAACACAAACCAGCTGTCACATTGTCTATCTCATGAAGTAGTGACCTAGCGTTTCCTCTGGCAAAGTCTATCTCCACCATTAGGAGCATCTTGTGAAGAACAGAGGATACGCTTAGACAACGCCGTTAGGGATAGACGAGAAAGAGACACAGTGGCCTCACGTTCTGCTGTTCCTGACAGTATGGACTTCAGAGCTGGCAGACGAGCACAGAAAGAAGTCATGCAAGGAATATAGAAAGAACGTCCCGGCTCACCACACCTGATTCCCAATTTGCTTCCCCCGGTGCTCGGATGATGGAGTTCACCACAGTAAAATTAAAAAGGAGAAGTTGGAGAAGGATCAGGTGCTAAAGATAAAGAGCGATGAGGAAGAGGACTAACCACATGAAAAGTAAGTATATCACTGTAAAGTTTTTTTTATTATAGGTGACATTGGTTTTATAGTGTTATAAAGTTTACAGTAAATAAAGTATTGTGGTTGCTATGGACAACTGCTCCATAGAATAGTCCTAACTTGGATACGTCTTGTTTCTCCCCACAGATAGAAAGAGAAAGTGCAGCACTCCAAGAGGCCAGTTCTGTAAGTATACCATAGAACTAACACTGCTACATGACGTTATCATCACCACCGGGGGGCACTAGTCATGTAGACTCTTATAGGGGGGTATATGGGCACATATGGGGCAGCTCCAGTTATGGGAATTGTGTTTTCTTTTATAGGATAAGAACAATGAAGGGACTGAGCATCCTGCAGACCCTGGAGACCATTTATCTTCTATGTCTAACAGTGAGGAAGACAGAGCTGGAGATAGAGGAAGGACGGAGGAGGTGAGTATAGACCTTATAGACAGACAGACATTATAGTACAGGGAGAATGATGGGATTGATCTCTGTGCTTTCTATTATAGTCGGACCAGAGACCCAGGCCACTACATACAGCAGGAAAAGCAGCCTTCATCCGAGGAAGCAGTGGGGATCCAGGAGGCCCAGTAAGTATATAGAACACTGCAGGAGGAGCCCAGGGGGTCACATACTTTTTATAGACCCCTATAGACTGACCCTGAGATCAACACATGACGCTGATCTTATCTTTCTCTTTTCTTTAGGTGCAGACAGAGATACTCCAGGATCCCCAAGTATCTGAGGAGGAAGAGGAACAAGTGAGTGATAGTTTACCTGATGCTGCTACCACTAGACGGAGCTCACTGCACAGGGATTTCTACAGCTCCTACTGATCTGTATAGTAGAACAGTATGCAGTGAGCACCCCCTAGTGGTGGCAGGGATATAGCAGCTATATACAGACCCTACTCCCCCATCCTTCCCCCAGTATAGACCCTACTCCCACATCCTGTCCCCAGCATAGACCATACTCCCCCTCACTCTGCTCTTTTCTCCTGTAGATTCATCATATTTCTTCTATGCTGCTTCAGCACTGACACCGTGGAGTGAAGAATCCTGAAAAACCCAAGTATACAATGAAAATTAAAAAAAATAAATGAAAATGTAAAAGTGACTTATCACAGAGAGTATGTAACTAGTGATCAATATGACTCTGGATGACCCCATTCCGCTGTGTGGGTCTAAGGTCACTTGGACACTTGTCACGGTGGCCTGGAGTGGCGTTGGACCCAACCAGGACAGTGGCACTTCTCTAGCACAACCCACAGCAACTGAAAAGAGTTTAACCCAAGTGTACCGGTGTGTGTGGGTGCGGGTGAGCAAAGAGTAAGCCAGAGTCCAGTGCATTTGCAAAAAATAAAATAGTTTACTTTGGATCAACATAGTGCAAAACCAAGAGTGGTACGCGTAGAAACAGTGTAGAATAACAGTACAATCTTGCAGAAGACTTAGGTGCTGGTAGTTGAAGTAGATAACCGGTGCTTTTAGTAGGAAGGTACTTTGCAGTAGAGAGAGAGAGAGAAGAGAAGTTGCCAGAGGGGCCCTGCCCAAGGTAGTGATGTACTCTGTCAGAACAGTAGAGGTGTATAGATGAAGAAATAGAGAATACTCGTATTCACGGATGACTTCTAATCCTGACTGCCTTATGCCCCCTAGTTGCGAGCTACCTATCCTGGGTGGGTAGTACGAGCCACAAGCCTTTGTTATGTGGGTGGAGCAGACTCCCAAGACTTCCCAGTTGTCCTGCACTGTGCAGTGGGATACGTAGACATTTTTCTAGTACCTTTGTTGCACTGGAGTGAGTTCCTATGGCTTCTGAGGTAACTGTCCTGCAGGTTTTAGAGAGGTTCCTGGTGTGGGCAAGGTGTTCCATGTTTGGCCTCTCTCCCCTGGTAAGGGCTTAGCACTGTATAACCATTCTAGTGCTCCTAAGAAGAACACTGTGGCTTAGCTGATCCTCCACACATCCACTCACTTGGAACTAAAACCATTAACTAACTGACTGATTTCCTCCCACCAGGAACTAACTCCTCTTACAGGGGCAAACTAAACCCTCTTGTGATTGGTGGTGTGTGTGTGTGTGTGTGTGTGTGTGTAGAAAGAGAAGACAGGATAGGACAAAAAAAAAAGCGAAGTGGATCAAGAACAACATGTGACATACAACAAAGTTAACCCTTCAGTCCCTTGCGCTGTGCATAAGTTTAGACAAAGACAGTAGTGACACCTAGTGGGGAAAACGCTAGCTGCAGCAGATACCTCATCCCACTTGCGTGAACCCGAGGGAGTTACCTTACTCAGATGCAATAGGACAGCACCCTGTGCTTGGACACTACAATAACAATAGTCACTCTATTGAGCACAGAACAATGGCGCCATTTATTCATAGTAAGTAGCCCCATCATAACCACTGACTATGTTCAGGCCACTAAAATGAATGGAACCGCTGCCATGTGCCGTTTTTTATACCAACCTATATTATAGCCGGTACATACAGCAATAGCGCTGTGTGAACCCAACCGTATACATTTCTATCTACTTCAAAATAATAAAAATGTAGGAAAAGATTCAGCATAACCTGTTTTTTATGCTAAGGAGTCAGGTGGGCGGTCTTTTCACTGAGGGACACTGTACACCTGAGAATGGAAACAGAAGGGATTTTGGGGACTGAGATACAAGTCATACGCTACAAAATCTTTCTTTGTGCAAAGTGCTTTATTCTCTCCTTATTCTGGCGTTAGTCAGTGCGGAGCGATGCCGGCAGTTTCCCATCTCTGCCATAGAGAGCTGCAGATTTCTGGCTTCCCATCATCTAGCTATAGTGGAAATGGATATTCTACTCCATATAGGATGAAGCCAGGAGAAAAAGAAATAACACATATATATATATATATAATGTATTATATCCTGGCTCCATCCTATATGGACTAGAAAAAAAATATATACAGTATATAATACCAATGGTCTACTCCCCCTTTAAGTGTTCCTGTCATTCCCATTAAGTTGGGGCACTTCCTCAGACATGTCACTGTCGGTCAGTGACCGCCAACCCCGCAAAGCATGCACGTGCAGGGAAGGGGAGCCATAGAATGGCCCTGCAACCCCCATGTTACCTTCCCTGCACGTGCACGCTTTGTGGGGGTGGCGGTTGCTGACCGACACGGTGTGGAGTTAGCGTAGGGACCTGTGTGAACCAGAGGACCTGCACGTTGGTACACGGGGCTATTATGGCTTGATCAAATCATATACAGACACTCTGGTGTTGATTTTTAATATAGGCCAAGCGGCATTAGTATCAGCCATAGATGGGATGTGCAGCCGTTCCTTTCTCTCCAGTTTCCGTGTTTCACACAGCACACTGTATTCTCTACCTGTAACACCACACAGCACACTGTATTCTCTACCTGTAACACCACACAGCACGCTGTATTCTCTGCCTGTAACACCACACAGCGCGCTGTATTCTCTACCTGTAACACCACACAGCACACTGTATTCTCTACCTGTAACACCACACAGCACGCTGTATACTCTACCTGTAACACCACACAGCACGCTGTATTCTCTACCTGTAACACCACACAGCACACTGTATTCTCTACCTGTAACACCACACAGCACGCTGTATTCTCTACCTGTAACACCACACAGCACGCTGTATTCTCTACCTGTAACACTACACAGCACTGTATTCTCTACCTGTAACACTACACAGCACACTGTATTCTCTACCTGTAACACCACACAGCACACTGTATTCTCTACCTGTAACACCACACAGCACACTGTATTCTCTACCTGTAACACCACACAGCACGCTGTATTCTCTACCTGTAACACCACACACCACACTGTATTCTCTACCTGTAACACCACACTGTATTCTCTACCTGTAACACCACACAGCACGCTGTATTCTCTACCTGTAACACCACACACCACACTGTATTCTCTACCTGTAACACCACACTGTATTCTCTACCTGTAACACCACACAGCACGCTGTATTCTCTACCTGTAACACCACACAGCACGCTGTATTCTCTACCTGTAACACCACACAGCACACTGTATTCCCTACCTGCAACACCAAACAGCGCACTGTATTCTCTACCTGTAACATCACACAGCACGCTGTATTATCTACCTATAACACCACACAGCACGCAGTATTCTCTACCTGTAACACCACACAGCACACTGTATTCTATACCTGTAACACCACACAGCACACTGTATTCTCTACCTGTAACACCACACAGCCCGCTGTATTCTCTACCTGTAACAACACACAGCACACTATATTCTCTATCTGTAACACCACACAGCACGCAGTATTCTCTACCTGTAACACCACACAGCACACTGTATTCTCTACCTGTAACACCACACAGCAAGCTGTATTCTCTCTTTGTAACACCACACAGCAAGCTATATTCTCTCTTTGTAACACTACACAGCACACTGTATTCTCTACCTGTAACACCACACAGCACGCTGTATTCTCTACCTGTAACACCACACAGCATGCTGTATGCTCTACCTGTAACACCACATAGTATGTAGTATTCTCTACCTGTAACACCACATATTATGCTGTATTCTCTACCTGTAACACCACACAGCACGCTGTATTCTCTACCTGTTAAACCACACAGCACACTATATTCTCTACCTGTAACACCACACAGCAAGCTGTATTCTCTACCTGTAACACTACACAGCACGCTGTATTCTCTACCAGTAACACCACACAGCACGCTATGTTCTGTACCTGTAACACCACACAGCACGCTGTATTCTCTACCTGTAACACCACACAGCACGCTGTATTCTCTACCTGTAACACCACACAGCAAGCTATTTTCTCTTTGTAACACTACACAGCACACTGTATTCTCTACCTGTAACACCACACAGCACGCTGTATTCTCTACCTGTAACACCACACAGCACACTGTATTCTCTACCTGTAACACCACACAGCGCACAGTATTCTCTACCTGTAACAACACACAGCACGCTGTATTCTCTATCTGTAACACCACACAGCTTGCTGTATTCTCTACCTGTAACACCACACAGCACGCTGTATTCTCTACCTGTAACACCACACAGGGCTGTATTCTCTACCTGTAACATCACACAGCACGCTGTATTCTCTACCTGTAACACCACACAGCACGCTGTATTCTCTACCTGTAACACCACACAGCACACTGTATTCTCTATCTGTAACACCACACAGCACGCTGTATTCTCTACCTGTAACACCACACTGCACGCTGCATTCTCTACCTGTAACACCACACAGCACTGTATTCTCTACCTGTAACACCCCACAGCACGCTGTATTCTCTACCTGTAACACCACACAGCACGCTGTATTCTCTACCTGTAACACCACACAGCATGCTGTATGCTCTACCTGTAACACCACATAGTATGTTGTATTCTCTACCTGTAACACCACATATTATGCTGTATTCTCTACCTGTAACACCACACAGCACGCTGTATTCTCTACCTGTTAAACCACACAGCACACTATATTCTGTACCTGTAACACCACACAGCAAGCTGTATTCTCTTCCTGTAACACTACACAGCACGCTGTATTCTCTACCTGTAACACCACACAGCACACTGTATTTTCTACCTGTAACATCACACAGTACAGTGGATTCTCTACCTGTAACACCACACAGCAAGCTGTATTCTCTCTTTGTAACACTACACAGCGCACAATATTCTCTACCTGTAACACCACACAGCACGCTGTATTCTCTACCTGTAACACCACACAGGACCCTGTATTCTCTACCTGTAACACCACACAGCACACTGTATTCTCTACCTGTAACACCACACAGCACGCTGCACTCTCTACCTGTAACACCACACAGCACGCTGTATTCTCTACGAGTAACACCACACAGCACGCTGTATTCTCTACCTGTAACACCACACAGCACACTGTATTCTCTACCTGTAACACCACACAGCACGCTGTATTCTCTACCTCTAACACCACACAGCGCACAGTATTCTCTACCTGTAACACCATACAGCACGCTGTATTCTCTACCTGTAACACCACACAGCACACTGTATTCTCTACCTGTAACACCACACAGCACGCTGCACTCTCTACCTGTAATACCACACAGCACGCTGTATTCTCTACCTAGAACACCACACAGAACACTGTATTCTCTACCTGTAACACCACACAGCAAGCTGTATTCTCTACCTGTAACACCACACAGCACGCTGTATTCTCTACCTGTAACACCACACAGCACACTGTATTCTCTACCTGTAACACCACACAGGACCCTGTATTCTCTACCTGTAACACCACACAGCAAGCTGTATTCTCTCTTTGTAACACTACACAGCACACTGTATTCTCTACCTGTAACACCACACAGCATGCTGTATTCTCTACCTGTAACACCACACAGCAAGCTGTATTCTCTCTTTGTAACACTACACAGCGCACAATATTCTCTACCTGTAACACCACACAGCACGCTGTATTCTCTACCTGTAACACCACACAGGACCCTGTATTCTCTACCTGTAACAACACACAGCACACTGTATTCTCTACCTGTAACACCACACAGCACACTGTATTCTCTACCTGTAACACCACACAGCACACTGTATTCTCTATCTGTAATACCACACAGTACGCTGTATTCTCTACCTGTAACACCACACAGCACTGTATTCTCTACCTGTAACACCACACAGAACGCTGTATTCCCTACCTGTAACACCACACAGCACACTGTATTCTCTACCTGTAACACCACACAGCACGCTGTATTCTCTACCTGTAACACCACATAGTATGTTGTATTCTCTACCTGTAACACCACATATTATGCTGTATTCTCTACCTGTAACACTACACAGCACGCTGTATACTCTACCTGTTAAACCACACAGCACACTGTATTCTCTACCTGTAACAGCACACAGCAAGCTGTATTCTCTACCTGTAACACCACACAGCACGCTGTATTCTCTACCTGTAACACCACACAGCACGCTGTATTCTCTACCTGTAACACCACACAGCAAGGTATTTTCTCTTTGTAACACTACATAGCACACTGTATTCTCTACCTGTAACACCACACAGCACGCTGTATTCTCTACCTGTAACACCACACAGCACACTGTATTCTCTACCTGTAACACCACACAGCTCACAGTATTCTCTACCTGTAACACCACACAGCACGCTGTATTCTCTACCTGTAACACCACACAGCTTGCTGTATTCTCTACCTGTAACACCACACAGCACGCTGTATTCTCTACCTGTAACACCACACAGGGCTGTTTTCTCTACCTGTAACATCACATAGCGCTGTATTCTCTACCTGTAACACCACATAGCACGCTGTATTCTCAACCTGTAACACTACACAGCACACTGTATTCTCTACCTGTAACACCACACAGCACGCTGTATTCTCTACCTGTAACACCACACAGCACGCTGTATTCTCTACCTGTAACACCACACAGCACGCTGTATTCTCTACCTGTAACACTACACAGCACACTGTATTCTCTACCTGTAACACCACACTGCACGCTGCATTCTCTACCTGTAACACCACTCAGCACTGTATTCTCTACCTGTAACACCCCACAGCACGCTGTATTCTCTACCTGTTAAACCACACAGCACGCTGTATTCTCTACCTGTAACACCACACAGCAAGCTGTATTCTCTTCCTGTAACACTACACAGCACGCTGTATTCTCTACCTGTAACACCACACAGCACACTATATTCTCTACCTGTAACACCACACAGTACACTGTATTCTCTACCTGTAACACCACACAGCACGCTGTATTCTCTACCTGTTAAACCACACAGCACACTATATTCTCTACCTGTAACACCACACAGCAAGCTGTATTCTCTTCCTGTAACACTACACAGCACGCTGTATTCTCTACCTGTAACACCACACAGCACACTGTATTTTCTACCTGTAACATCACACAGTACACTGTATTCTCTACCTGTAACACCAAACGGCATGCTGTATTCTGTACCTGTAACAGCACGCTGTATTCTTTACCTGTAACACTACACAGCGCACAGTATTCTCTACCTGTAAGACCACACAGCACGCTGTATTCTCTACCTGTAACACCACACAGGACCCTGTATTCTCTACCTGTAACACCACACAGCACGCTGCACTCTCTACCTGTAACACCACACAGCACAGTATTCTCTACCTGTAACACCACACAGCACGCTGTATTCTCTACCTGTAACACCACACAGCACGCTGTATTCTCTACCTGTAACACCACACAGCACTGTATTCTTTACCTGTAACATCACATAGCGCTGTATTCTCTACCTGTAACACCACATAGCACGCTGTATTCTCTACCTGTAACACCACACAGCACACTGTATTCTCTAGCTGTTACATCACACAGCACACTGTATCCTCTACCTGTAACACCACACAGCGCACAGTATTCTCTACCTGTAACACCACACAGCACGCTGTATTCTCTACCTGTAACACCACACAGCATGCTGTATTCTCTACCTGTAACACCACACAGCACGCTGTATTCTCTACCTGTAACACCACACAGCACTGTATTCTCTACCTGTAACATCACATAGCGCTGTATTCTCTACCTGTAACACCACATAGCACGCTGTATTCTCTACCTGTAACACCACACAGCATGCTGTATTCTCTACCTGTAACACCACACAGCACACTGTATCCTCTACCTGTAACACCACACAGCGCACAGTATTCTCTACCTGTAACACCACACAGCAAGCTGTATTCCCTACCTGTAACACCACACTGTATTCTCTACCTGTAACACCACACAGCATGCTGTATTCTCTACCTGTAACACCACACAGCACACTGTATTCTCTACCTGTAACACCACACAGCACGCTGTATTCTCTACCTGTAACACCACACAGCACGCTGTATTCTCTACCTGTAATACCACACAGCACACTGTATTCTCTACCTGTAACACCACACAGCACACTGTATTCTCTACTGTATTCTCTACCTGCAACACCACACAGCACGCTGTATTCTCTACTTGTAACATCACACAGCACACTGTATCCTCTACCTGTAACACCACACAGCACACTGTATCCTCTATCTGTAACACCACACAGCGCTGTATTCTCTACCTGTAACACCACACACCACACTGTTTTCTCTATCTGTAATACCACACAGCACGCTGTATTCTCTACCTGTAACACCACACAGCACTGTATTCTCTACCTGTAACACCACACAGAACGCTGTATTCCCTACCTGTAACACCACACAGCACACTGTATTCTCTACCTGTAACACCACACAGCACGCTGTATTCTCTACCTGTAACACCACATAGTATGTTCTATTCTCTACCTGTAACACCACATATTATGCTGTATTCTCTACCTGTAACACTACACAGGACGCTGTATTCTCTACCTGTTAAACCACACAGCACACCGTATTCTCTACCTGTAATACCACACAGCACACTGTATTCTCTACCTGTAACACCACACTGTATTCTCTACCTGTAACACCACACAGCACGCTGTATTCTCTACCTGTAACACCACACAGCGCTGTATTCTCTACCTCTAACACCACACAGCACGCTGTATTCTCTACCTGTAACACCACACAGCGCTGTATTCTCTACCTGTAACATCACATAGCGCTGTATTCTCTACCTCTAACACCACAGAGCACGCTGTATTCTCTACCTGTAACACCACACAGCACACTGTATTCTCTACCTGTAACACCACACAGCATACTGTATTCTCTACCTGTAACACCACACAGCCCGTTGTATTCTCTACCTGTAACACCACATAGCACACTGTATTCTCTACCTGTAACACCACACAGCATACTGTATTCTCTACCTGTAACATCACATAGCGCTGTATTCTCTACCTGTAACACCACATAGCACGCTGTATTCTCTACCTGTAACACTACACAGCACACTGTATTCTCTACCTGTAACACCACACAGCACGCTGTATTCTCTACCTGTAACACCACACAGCACACTGTATTCTCTACCTGTAACACCACACAGCATACTGTATTCTCTACCTGTAACACCACACAGCACGCTGTATTCTCTACCTGTAACACCACACAGCGCTGTATTCTCTACCTGTAACATCACATAGCGCTGTATTCTCTACCTCTAACACCACACAGCACGCTGTATTCTCTACCTGTAACACCACACAGCTCACTGTATTCCCTACCTGTAACACCACACAGCACGCTGTATTCTCTACCTGTAACACCACACATTGCTGTATTCTCTACCTGTAACACCACACAGCACACTGCATTCTCTACCTGTAACACCACTCAGCACTGTATTCTCTACCTGTAACACCCCACAGCACGCTGTATTCTCTACCTGTAACACCACACAGCACACTGTATTCTCTACCTGTAACACCACACAGCGCACAGTATTCTCTACCTGTAACACTTCACAGCAAGCTGTATTCTCTACCTGTAACACCACACAGCACGCTGTATTCTCTACCTGTAACACCACACAGCATGCTGTATTCTCTACCTGTAACACCACACAGCACGCTGTATTCTCTACCTGTAACACCACACAGGACCCTGTATTCTCTACCTGTAACACCACACAGCAAGCTGTATTCTCTCTTTGTAACACTACACAGCACACTGTATTCTCTACCTGTAACACCACACAGCATGCTGTATTCTCTACCTGTAACACCACACAGCATGCTGTATTCTCTACCTGTAACATCACACAGCACACTGTATCCTCTACCTGTAACACCACACAGTGCTGTATTCCCTACCTGTAACACCACACTGTATTCTCTACCTGTAACACCACACAGCATGCTGTATTCTCTACCTGTAACACCACACAGCACACTGTATTCTCTACCTGTAACACCACACAGCACACTGTATTCTCTACCTGTAACACCACACAGCACGCTGTATTCTCTACCTGTAATACCACACAGCACACTGTTTTCTCTACCTTTAAAACCACACAGCACACTGTATTCTCTACTGTATTCTCTACCTGTAACACTACACAGCACGCTGTATTCTCTACCTGTAACATCACACAGCACACTGTATCTTCTACCTGTAACACCACACAGCACACTGTATCCTCTATCTGTAACACCACACAGCACGCTGTATTCTCTACCTGTAACACCACACAGTGCTGTAGTCTCTACCTGTAACACCACATAGTATGTTGTATTCTCTACCTGTAACACCACATATTATGCTGTATTCTCTACCTGTAACACTACACAGCACGCTGTATTCTCTACCTGTTAAACCACATAACACACTATATTCTCTACCTGTAATACCACACAGCAAGCTGTATTCTCTACCTGTAACACCACACAGCACGCTGTATTCTCTACCTGTAACACCACACAGCACGCTGTATTCTCTACCTGTAACACCACACAGCACACTGTATTCTCTACCTGTAACACCACACAGGACCCTGTATTCTCTACCTGTAACACCACACAGCAAGCTGTATTCTCTCTTTGTAACACTACACAGCACACTGTATTCTCTACCTGTAACACCACACAGCACGCTGTATTCTCTACCTGTAACACCACACAGCACGCTGTATTCTCTACCTGTAACACCACACAGCATACTGTATTCTCTACCTGTAACACTACACAGCCCGTTGTATTCTCTACCTGTAACACCACACAGCATACTGTATTCTCTACCTGTAACACCACACAGCACGCTGTATTCTCTACCTGTAACACCACACAGCGCTGTATTCTCTACCTGTAACATCACATAGCGCTGTATTCTCTACCTCTAACACCACACAGCACGCTGTATTCTCTACCTGTAACACCACACAGCACACTGTATTCTCTACCTGTAACACCACACAGCATACTGTATTCTCTACCTGTAACACCACACAGCCGTTGTATTCTCTACCTGTAACACCACACAGCACACTGTATTCTCTACCTGTAACACCACACAGCATACTGTATTCTCTACCTGTAACACCACACAGCACGCTGTATTCTCTACCTGTAACACCACACAGCACGCTGTATTCTCTACCTGTAACACCCCACAGCACGCTGTATTCTCTACCTGTAACACCACACAGCACGCTGTATTCTCTACCTGTAACACCACACAGCATGCTGTATGCTCTACCTGTAACACCACATAGTATTTTGTATTCTCTACCTGTAACACCACATAGTATGTTGCATTCTCTACCTGTAACACCACATATTATGCTGTATTCTCTACCTGTAACACCACATATTATGCTGTATTCTCTACCTGTAACACCACACAGTACACTGTATTCTCTACCTGTAACACCACATATTACACTGTATTCTCTACCCGTAACACCACACAGCACGCTGTATTCTCTACCTGTAACAACACACTGTATTCTCTACCTGTAACACCCCACAGCACGCTGTATTCTCTACCTGTAACACCACACAGCACGCTGTATTCTCTACCTGTAACACCACACAGCACACTGTATTCTCTACCTGTAACACCACACAGCACACTGTATTCTCTACCTGTAACACCACACAGCGCACAGTATTCTCTACCTGTAACACCACAGCACGCTGTATTCTCTACCTGTAACTGCAAAAAACAAAGTTTCAGCAGCACGAGAAAAAAAGAAGAATGAGGGTGCAAGTCTCACCAAACCGGACCCAGGTTCGTATGTAATATCCAAGAAGATGTAGGAGACCGCACTTCCAAAAAGAATATCCACTTTATTCACACCAATGCAACGTTTCGGCTATATGTGCGTAGCCTTTCTCAAGCAGTGATACAAAAGCACTCCAGTGTCGGAGTATATATACATGTGTACATAATTAATCAATCAAGTGAAAAATATATAAACAATGTGAAAATTTTTTTATCCATAGTAGCAAAATAGTGCATCAACACATGATTTCATAGAAAACAAGTAAGAGACCAAACTCTCATGGTCGTAAGTTGTGATAAATATAAGTACAGTGCAGAAACAAATATGCCAGCATAATGAGGTGACATTCACAGCTGTGATAACAAACAAAAACAAGAATACATACATACAAAGCGCCAGAGCAGGGAATCCACATGGAGAGGACCGCATCGGGAACGCTAGTGTCGCCCGCGGATGACGTCACACTCGGCTCTGCGCCCGGACCACGATAAGACCACATGACATGGGGATGTCACGTGATCAACGCGATCTCGGGCGCATGCGCCGGGCAGTCACCAAGCCAGCAGCGGCACACGCATGCCCAGTGGGGGCCAGAGGAATCAGCCACCATATTGAAAAAGGGAAAACTGCCCTTATGCAAAGTATGGGTCAAAATATTATACTAATACAGAATATGGCAAAGGCTTAAACGGACTGTAAGCGATGGAAAACTCATATGGGTGTAATTATGGGCAAAGGTATGGGGAGAATTCATATTAGTATATCTAATAAGGAACAATAAGTGCGGACTGACCGGTACCAAAATGGAACATAGGGTGAAAGTGTCCCACAGACCAGGGGGAGCAGCAGGTCAACAAAGGGCAAAAAGATGACCCACAACACCTTACGGTCCCGTGAGTACCTATGTCCTAAGAACCCACCCAAAAAACCACACTAGTGCAGAAGAAATGGGGTAGGTAAAATGACCACATCCGCTCCCTTGTGGTAGCAAAACTGTATTAACACAGCTAAGACGCAAACCCCATCCATGTATCCGTACCTCGGGTCATACATACGGCTTCAGGGGGCCAAAGTAAGTTAAATATATAAGTAAGTAAATAAAAATATAAAGACTGAATATAGTCACCCATAAATATATAAAGATTTAATATAGTCACCGATACAAAATGACAGTAACCGAAAAAGCTAGTGCATAATGCAAAAATAAATAAATAAATGCGCTAGATGAATAAGCCGTGGCATCAAAAAAAAGAAAAAAAGGAAATAAGGTCCATGTAAGGATTCAGGCAGATGCATGTAGTAGCTTGAAAACAATCCATAATCATTCTGAGAGCAGTTTTTCATTCTGCAAGAAACATAAGAGAAAGGCCAATCAATTTACAAATAAAATATATACATATATGTACAATAATCCGTTGGTAATAAAGAAAGATCCCAACTTGGGTCAGTGGTAATATAGACTTATGTATCCAAGTGTTCCTACCATGGTGGGGGGGAAAAAGGGCAAAAGATCACGGCAAGGCATCCAAGGATGAAAAAAGAGAAGAAAGAGAAAGAAAAAGTGAAAGTTAACCAGTGGCAGGTCCCAGTTTGAAGTCAATATTCATACCACCAGGTATGAGTGTCCCCAGCTTGTAGATCCACTCCAGTTCACATTTTTTTAAACGGGCGATCCTATCCCCACCCCTTCTAGACCTAGGGATGTGGTCCAAAATAGCAAATTTGAGCTCGGAGACCAGATGGTTGTGTTCCATAAAGTGTTTGGGGACAGGCAACTCACATTTTTGGGTGCGTATGGTAGATTTATGTTGATTAAGACATATTCTGCATTCTCCAGTAGTCTCCCCCACATACAACATGTTGCAGGGGCATTGTAGCACATATACAACGTACTCTGTTCTGCAGGTGACAAAATGTTTAATGGGAAAAGAACGACCTGTTCTAGGGTGTGTGAATGACTCACCCTTAAGCATCTGTTGACAGTGACTGCAACTAAGACATGGAAAACAACCGGTCTTTGGTTTGGTTATGTACATCTGTCTGGTGGTTGTAGGATCTGGACCCAAGTCTGCTCTAACCAGTTTGTCCCTCAGGTTCTGAGGGCGTCGATAGGCCATAATGGGTGGAGTACAAAATTCTGGTATCTGTGGGTAAGCCCTGGATAGTGTGCCCCATTCCCTACGGATGATTCTAGCAATATTCCTGCTATATGTACCATAGGTGGAGACAAAAGCAATTCTGGGATGTCTATGTTGTGTGTCCTTGGGTTTAAGTAAGTCTGATCTATTCAGAGGGATGATCTTTTCCCTTTGTTTGTGAATAATGCGTGTTGGGTAACCCCTATCCAGAAACTTGCAACACATATTGTCTAACTGGGCTTCACACTGTTGTGGATCTTCAACGATTCTTTGAACTCTAAGTAGCTGACTGTATGGTAGAGATTCTACCATAGGGCGTGGATGATGACTGGTGAAGTGCAAGAGTGTATTGCGATCGGTCGGTTTGGAGTAGAGATCAGTACTGAGTTTATGGTTCTGTATAGAGATCTTGGTGTCTAGGAAATTCAGAGATGTTGTGAAAAAATCCCTGGTAAATTTGATGTCATCGTCAACCTCATTGAGGAAAGTAAAGAATTCATCCAGTTGGGGTTCGGTACCCGTCCATATGACAAAAATATCGTCTATGTATCTCCACCACCTCAGCACATGACTGAAGTGGTGGAACACATAGACGTGGCTCTCCTCCAAGGATGCCATGAAAATGTTGGCATACGTGGGCGCAACGTTGGAGCCCATGGCCGTGCCCCTGCGTTGAACAAAAAAGTCATTCTGGAAGAGAAAGTAATTCTCTGTAAGTATGGTGTGTAGTAAGGCTAACATGAAGTCAATAGCATGTTCTGAAAAATTGCTGGTGTTCAATGTCCGTTTGATGACTTCTAGGCCTCTGGTGTGATTGATGGATGTATAAAGATCTTTAACGTCAAATGAGACAAGGATACAGTCTGGAATGTCCCCTAGTTCAGAGAGTCTGGTAAGAAAGTCTGAGGTGTCTTGAATGTAGGACCTGGCCCCAACTGCATATGGGCGGAGGACTTTATCAAGAAACTGGGCTGCAGGATTGAAGACAGAGCCCATCCCAGAGACATTTGGACGTGCTGGAGGTTTGATCAGGGATTTATGGATTTTGGGTAAGCCATATAACACAGGGATTATTGGAGATTTGACAATAAGAAAATCCTTCAATCCTTTGTCTATGATGTTGAGCATATATGCCTCGTCTACTAGAGTATCGATAGTGTGTACCTACCTGTAACACCACACAGCACGCTGTATTCTCTACCTGTAACACCACACAGCACGCTGTATTCTCTACCTGTAACACCACACAGCGCTGTATTCTCTACCTGTAACATCACATAGCGCTGTATTCTCTACCTGTAACACCACACAGCGCACTGTATTCTCTACCTGTAACACCACACAGCACACTATATTCTCTACCTATAACACCACACAGCATGCTGTATTCTCTACCTGTAACACCACACAGCACTGTATTCTCTACCTGTAACATCACACTGTATCCTCTACCTGTAACACCACACAGTGCACTGTATTCTCTACCTGTAACACCACACAGCATGCTGTATTCTCTACCTGTAACACCACACAGCACACTGTATTCTCTACCTGTAATACCACACAGCACGCTGTATTCTCTACCTGTAATACCACACAGCACACTGTATTCTCTACCTGTAACACCACACAGCATGCTGTATTCTCTACCTGTAACACCACACAGCACACTGTATTCTCTACCTGTAACACCACACAGCACGCAGTATTCTCTACCTGTAACACAACACAGCACACTGTATTCTCTACCTGTAACATCACACAGCACACTGTATTCCCTACCTGTAACACCACACAGCTCACTGTATTTCCTACCTGTAACACCACACAGCTTTATTAGATGGGTCAGCCGGGGGGAAGAGGCAGGCTGGGCAGGTCCCCCCCATTGCAGGGACAGGGTGAGCTTCCGGCACATTAAGCCTGTCACACAGGCGGGAAGTTCACAGTGCAGCCCCGCGGCGCCCAGACTTCCACCCTGCTCGGCAGCGGCGCAGTGATGTCACTTCATGTGTGCTGCCAAGCAGGGGAAAAATCCAGGCGCCGCGGGGCTGCACTGTGAACTTCCGGCCTGCGTGACAGGCTCAATGTGACGGAAGCTCACCCTGTCCCTGCAATGGGGGGGACCTGCCTATCCTGCCTTTTTCCCCCCGCTGTTCCCTCTGCCGCCCGGATGCTCCCTCTGCCCCCCGACCACTCCCCCTGCCACCCCCAGCGTCTGCCCTGCCACCCCCAGCGTCTGCCCTGCCACCCTCATTGTCTCCCCCTGCCACCTGCAGCGTCTCCCCCTGCAACCCCCTAGCGTCTCCCCCTGCCACCCCCAGCGTCTGCCCTGCCACCTCCAGCTTCTCCTCCTGCCCATCCATCTTCTCCCCCTGCCACCCCCAGCGTCTGCCACCCCCAGCGTCTGCCCTGCCACCCCCAGCATCTGATCTGCCACCCCCAGCATCTCCCCTTGCCACCCCCAGTGTCTGCCCTGCCACCCCCAGCGTCTCCCCCTGCCACCTGCAGCATCTCCCCCTGCCACCCCCAGCGTCTGTCCTGCCACCCCAGCGTCTCCCCCTGCCACCTGCAGCATCTCCCCCTGCCACCCCCAGCGTCTGTCCTGCCACCCCAGCGTCTGCCCTGCCATCTCCAGCTTCTCCTCCTGCCCATCCATCTTCTCCTCCTGCCCATCCATCTTCTTCCCCTGCCACCCCCGCGTCTCCCTCTGCCGATCCATCTTCTCCCCCCTGCCACCCCCAGCGTCTCTCCCTTCCCCCCCATCTTCTCCCCCTGCCCCCCCTATCTTCTCCCTTTGCCCACCCATCTTCTCCCCCTGCCACCCCAGCGTCTCCCCCGCCACACCCAGCGTCTGCCTTGCCACCCCCAGCTTCTCCTCTTGCCCACCCATCTTCTCCCCCCTGCCACCCCCAGCGTTTTCACTGCCCCCCTATCTTCTCCTCCTGCCCCCCCTATCTTCTCCCTTTACCCACCCATCTTCTCCCCCTGCCACCCCCAGCGTCTCCCCCGCCACACCCAGCGTCTGCCCTGCCACCCCCAGCTTCTCCTCCTGCCCACCCATCTTCTACCCCTGCCACCCCCATCTTCTCCCCTTGCCTCTCCAGCTCCCCCCCCCCAGCTTCTCCCCCGGCCCCTGCCACCCCTAGCTTCTCCCCCTCCCCGTTTCCCCAGCTTCTCCCCCCCACCCTGTCACCCCAGCTGCTCTCCTTGTCTCCCTAGTTTCTCCCCTTCCCCGTCACCCCAGCTGTTCCCCATGTCGCCCCAGCTGCTCCCCCTGTCGCCCAGCTTCTCCCCCTCCCTGTCACCCCAGCTGCTCCCCTGCCCCTGTTACCCTAGCTGCCCTTCTGCCCCAGTCACCCCAGCTGCGCGCCTGTAGATGATTTGTGGTCGGAGAAGTCTTCATGATGGCTGCGCCAGATGGAGAAGAAAACAAACAGTAAGCGACGCCAATGGGAAAAGACGTCACTTGTGAGTCATTAGTAACTGCACTGAAATCACTTCTATAGTGTGCAGAGCCTGTGTACTATTAGGGTCTAAATGGGTCAGTGTATTGTTTGCGGTAGTGTACTGACACAGCCCCGCGGTCACTACAGTACACTAGCGCAAACATTTAAACTAGAACCCAACTACAACAGCTGCAGGCACTACAACTCCCAGCATATCCTGAGGGCTGCAGACTGTCAGTAAATGCTGGGAGTTGTAGTGCCTGCAGCTGTTGTAGTTGGGTCCTAGGTGCATTATACACTGGATGCTTTGTGGGAGATCAGAATACATAGATCTGTGGGGGCTCAGTGTGGGGAAGTGACCCCAGAACATCACTAATAGGGGATAGGGGGAGATGTTTTTGTTCTGTCCCCTATTAGTGCTGTTCCGGGGTCACTTCCCTACACTGAGCCCCTAAGATCTATGTATTCTTATATGCCACAAAGCATCCAGTGTATAGGACCCAACTACAACAGCTGCAGGCACTACAACTCCCAGCATGTACTAACAGTCGACAGCCCTCAGGATATGTTGGGAGTTGTAGTACAATAGTACAATCCTCTGATAACTGCCACTGTTTACAGATGTATTGCTGGACCTTCAGGGCTGATGGTTGTCACCCAGATTGCATCCACCAGGAGACTCTGCACACAGTGATTTATTATAGGGTTATCCTCTCAGAGACTACAACTCCCAGCATACCCTGAGAGCTTTATAAATGTAGGGTGTTCTGAGAGTTTTAGTTCAACTGAAAATATTTTTAAGAAAGGATTTGTCACAGATACAGATGAATCCAGGAAAGGACAGGGTTAGCGTATCATGTCACACTGGTTCTATATTGGTGGGCCCCAAAGATCGGTTCCTCTGGTGGGCCCCAGGTACCCCAGTCCGACACTGGATAGAAGCGGTCCCCAAACTAAGACGTCCCCGGCCTCCTTCCTTTCTCCATCACGTCTGTTTGATGAGAAGAGAGGGCATCAAGCAGAGCGGCACTCCAGTACTCAGCACCCAGTACTACTGAGGGGCGCCCGCTGCGCAGCGCCGGGGGATGCCGCTCAGTAGTACTGGGTGCTGAGTACTCGGTGCTGGGGTGCCGGCCTGCCAGCCATGCCAGGGTATACACCATGCACCGCGCTGGGGGGGGGGGCACCTCGACATGCAAAGTGCATAGGGCAGCATAAACTCTAAATACAGGCCTGGATAAGGAGTGCAGTGGGCGGTGTCACTCATTGGACTGGACTCTTTAGCATGGAAACATCAATCAATAAATTACAAGTTATACTGAATCTTTTCCCATGAAGGTATATACCAATCTGCTCAGTTCTTTCTACTCCATAACTTTCTTAGTGAAAGGTTCCCTTTAAAATCTTAAAGTGTCACTGTCATTATAGCTTTCAAAATCTAAATCAGCAGTAGATATGATATAAATCAAGTTTGCAATTTACACTCATTATTTTTTTTTAGTTATTATGCTGTAAAAAGAAAGCTGTACTTACTTGTATCCAGGTCCAGTCTCCTGAAGCTTTTTAGTCTTTTGCTGGTTGAAAAAATAAGACCAAACACAGGAAATCCCGGCCAGTACGGAGAGACATGGCTCAATGTGTCCATCAATCACATGACTGCCTTCTCTGTGAGCGCTGATGGACTTCATGTGTTTGGTCTCCTTTTTTTTCCCAACCAGCACACAACTAAAAAGCTTCAGGAGACTGGACCTGGATACGAGTAAGTATAGCTTTGTAATAAAGCATGATAACGCAAAAAAAATAAAATAAATAACGAAAGTGACCATTTGATGGTGATTATGTCAAACACTATGAAAGTAACATAAAGGAATCAGCTGCTTAGAAAGAGCACATTTAATATCAAAATACAACAACCAACAAAATGGTGAAAACTTCAGGAGCCATTGTAATAATTCTGACAAGCTTCAAATCAGTTCTAAGGAATAGTCAAGATAATTTCCCTTACGTCCCATTGGCATCACAACGATAGGGGTATTTTCGCCCCTGCGAGCCCCTGGGACGAAGGAATTTTAATGAAAACGATAGTAAAGCTTTTATTAACCCCTCCTACAGGAAGTATAAATAAGCCCCCCCCCCATAGATACATCAGTCTTTTTTCTTCGTCCTAGTGACTAGCCCCAAGGGACCTTGCTCCCTCCTTCTTTCATTGTGGGTATTACTATTGTAGTGGTATTTGTGTTTTACCTTAGGCGCAGGACCCGGATATCTGGTTCCTGCATGAGTGATTTAGGCTGCCTGATGTCCGGCCATGTGTGTACAAACGTACCGGACCTTTATTCCAGGATTGCGGTCGCCATCTTGGCCGCATCATCGTCCTGCGGCTTGCAGTCTTCTGCGCATGCGTTCCAGCGCCGCCATTCTCCGGCGCAGGTGGCTGACGTCATCGGAGGAAGCCGGAAGTGTGCGGCTCGCACGCCGGCGGCGTCGGCCTCGCTGTCAGGCTCCCTCTCATTTAAATAGACTCCTTTATTCAGGTAGGACTAGGTCTGACTCCTGAGTCCTACCTAGGGTTTCATAGAGTGTATATTCTGTGCTACCGGCTCCGCTATTTATCTTCAGCCTTGCCTATTGAAACTACTGCATATTGTTTCAATGTAAGTAACTCTGCTGCCATCTTGTGGTCTTACTGGTGTATGACACCCTTTCTATTTAGTTCAGGCAAGGCCTGTACTTATATTGAGACTTGTTTGTGTTGATAAAACTTTTTTATTTATTAGATGTCTGCAATGGAAACTAGCCCATCGGGGAAAAGAACTTCCAAACGCAAACATCTAGTTTGTGCGGATTGCGAAAATCCTTTGCCGGATGGATATGAATATCGTATGCACTACTTATCAACTATAAGGTTCCAATTTTTCATATTCATGATGTCTTATTATTTATTATATATATATTACAGTACGTTGTACTTCATGCCGCCCAAAAAATTCCGGAGAACCTGATACTCAGGATGTTGTCATATGGGTGAAGGATTATGTTGAGAAATCCCTTGCCAATAGAGACTGTCGCCATAAGAAGAAATCTAAGCGTAGCATTTCTCCTTCTGCCTCACATCCTGTGAGTATATATTATTTGGGTGCATAGCAGGGATATGTTTACCCTAGCTAAGCTTATGTTTTTTCTACCCTAGGGGTCAGAATTTAAGGTGATAGATGAAGTTGGGTCTTCCTCCTCATCTGATTCATCTTCACCATCTGAGGATGAAAAAGAGATTTTCAAGGGTTATTTCCCTATGGACAGCATCTACAAGCTACGCAAAGCTGTTCAGGCTGAAATTCACCCTGAAGAAATCGAGGATGTAGCCTCCGCTTCGAAAAAGCCTAGGGCTTTTTCTATTGGAGAAACATCCATGTCTATGTTGTATACTGAGTGGAAAAAAACGGAAAAAGCTCCGGTTTTAAGTAAGAAATTTAAAACCTTGTATGTCCTCAAGGAGGAGCAATGCAAGGATTGGGCTGATCCTCCCAAAGTAGATACTGCCATAGCCAAACTATCCAAGAATACTGTCTTGCCTGCTGAGGATGGTTCTAATCTCAAAGACCCAATGGATAGGAGAATTGAAGTGGCCTTTAAGAGATCATACACGGCAGCAGCTGCCCAAGGGGCAGTTGCTATATCTGCATTTGAGGTATCCAGAAGTCTTAGAAGATGGTTGGCTAAAGTGCAGGAGGATCTCGAGTCTGGAGTGAACCGGGACAAGGTCCTCCGTTCATTCAAAAAAGTCAACATGGGAGTTGATTTTTTTGTGTGATGCAGCTTCACAAGAGACTCGCTTAGCAGCTAAAACAATGGCCCTCTCAACTGCTGGTCGCCGGGCCCTATGGTTAAGACCATGGGCTGGCGATTCCAACTCTAAATTTCAGTTATGTAATTTGGAGTATCAACCGGGATGACTTTTTGGCTCAGAATTAGATAAAATCATGGAGGAGATGTCGGACAAGAAGGGTAAGTCCTTACCCCTTTCTTACGTTAGTGGATCATACAAAAAACCTCGCGGATCCTTTCGTAGAGGCAGATCTCCTCAACGTGGAAAAAGTCGTTACCAGTCCCGAGGAAGAGGAAAGTACTACAACAGAAGAGGTGCAGGCAAGCAGCAAAAAGATTCTGCCAAGAAGCCGGATTTCTGACGCCAGAGGCATACCTGTGGGGGGTCGTCTTACTCTGTTTCTTCCTGCTTGGAAAAAACTAATAAAAGATGTGTGGGTAATAAGCATTATTCAAAGTGGTTATTTGCTTCCTTTGTTTCTTCTCCCCCCCCCCCCCCCCCCCCCCAAGGTTTCTGGTGTCTCATCATTTAGGTCCTGTCAAACATCCCGTTATAGAAAAAGAAATCTTTCACCTGTTGGACATAGAAGCTCTGGAGGAGGTCCCTCTGTCAGACGTCGGTCTGGGAGTATGCTCTCCAATTTTTCTCGTACCGAAGCCGACCGGAAAGTGGAGACTTATTATCGATCTGCGTTACTTAAACGGGTTCAGGATAAAAAAGAAATTTCGTATGGAAAATATCAGATCCGTAAAAAACCGTCCTCCAGGAGGGCGACTTTATGGTATCAATAGACCTCCAGGACGCATACCTCCACATTCCTATTCTGCCAGCGCACAGAAAATATCTGCGGATTGCCATTCAGCTGCACGGGAAGGTAAGACATCTTCGGTTCAAGGTTCTTCCCTTCGGCATAACATCAGCCCCCTTTGTATTCACAAAGGTCGTGTCGGCCATGATGGTTATCTTCAGACTTCAGGGAATAAAGATTATTCCCTATCTAGACGACTGGTTGATTATGGCTCAGACTCAGAGTCTTCTGAGCTCTCAGCTGAATTATGTCTTGGACATTGTTCAGCAGTTAGGGTGGCTGATCAACCAGGAGAAGTCGGAATTGGTGCCATCCAGAATAAAGACTTTCTTGGGTTTCATCATAGATTCCACGCAGATGAAGCTGTTCCTCTCAACACCCAGGCTGTTACGTATACAGAAGGGAGCCCAGTTTCTCATTCCTCCTCGTCAAGTGTCTCTTCGGACCCTAATGAGATTCCTGGGACTCCTTTCATCAGCCGCAGAGGCAGTTTCATGGGCATTATAACATATGAGGTACCTCCAGAGAGAAGTCCTGACGACATGGAACCGGAGCTTAGAAGATTTAGAAACAATACATGTCCTATCTACAGAAACTCGACAGTCCCTAACATGGTGTAGACAGGTGAAGCATGGGGCCTCCATAACCGAACCCCAGTGGATTACGATCACCACAGACGCTTCAGGTTCGGGATGGGGTGCGCATCTAGAAGAGAGTACTGCGTCAGGGACATGGAACATTCAAGAGTCTTCCCTTCCATCAAATGTACGGGAACTCAGGGCTATCTATCTAGCCCTTCTACACTTCGCTCCAAAATTGTTACAGAAGGCTGTAAGAATCAGGACAGACAACACTGCTTGTGTCGCCTATATCAACAAGCAGGGAGGTACCAGGTCGCCTCTACTTCTCAGGGAAGTGGAACACATCTTCAAGTGGGCGGAACCCCGGATAGCCAGACTATCTGCTCTTCATATCAGAGGTATTCACAACACTCTGGCGGATCGTTTGAGCCAGGGACTAACAGTGCCAGGGGAATGGTCGCTTTCAAGGAAAGTGTTCCTACAGTTAACCAAAAGATGGGGAGTTCCTCAGATAGATCTCATGGCATCAACAAGCAATGCCAAACTGAGGAGGTTTTGTTCCCTGTATTCAGCCGACCATCCAACGACGGTGGATGCGATGTCAATTCCATGGAATTTTCAGATGGCTTACATTTTTCCGCCCATCTCGATGATCCCCAGAGTTTTGGTGAAGATCAGATTGGACCAGGCGTCAGTGATCATAATTACGCCGTTTTGGCCGAAGAGATCTTGGATCTTGGCGAGTTCTGGAAACTGCCGTTACAGCCCGATCTGATATCTCAGGGACAACATCTGTGCCAGGATCTAACCAGCCTCAATCTCACAGCCTGGAGACTGAGAGGACCTTATTAGGTCCTGAAACCTTCTCGGAAAATGTCCTCCGAACTTTATCTCATGCACGTAGCGACTCCACAAATGCTTCATACGCTCGTGTTTGGAGAATATTTCAATCCTGGTGTACCGATAAACGGTTGAGTTCTACTAAGCCCTCTACTCCGCAACTTTTGGAGTTTTTGCAAGAGGGTTTTGACAAAGGTCTTACTCCGGGATCCATTAAGGTCCAGATAGCAGCCCTTTCTGCACATCTGAACTATAGACTCTTTCAGATTATTGAGGTAAAAATTTTTGTAAAAGCTATCACGAGATTAAGACCCAGGGTAGACAAGCATGTCGACTCCTGGGATCTCTCTTTTGTACTCAGGTGTTTATGTCTTCAACCATTTGAACCTCTGGAGGAGGTGGAATTAAAATTCTTAACCTTAAAATGTACTCTGCTTTTGGCCCTTACTTCGGCCAAGCGTGTCGGGGAGCTTCAGGCTCTGGGATCAACCGCTCCGTACATCACCTTTCTCGAGGATAAAGTGATTCTAAGATTTTTGCCGGGATTTATACCCAAGGTTGCTTCATTCATTAACATTAATGAACCCATTGTTCTTCCAGTGTTTTCTCCTTCAAATACATCCCATCAGGATGTTGATCTTTCCCTTCTAGATGTCCCTAGAACTTTAAGAATCTACCTGAATAGAACAAGTTCGTTGAGGAAGGAAGAAAATTTGTTGATCCTATTTTCAGGGAAGAACAAGGGCAAAAAAG
This sequence comes from Dendropsophus ebraccatus, assembly GCF_027789765.1. Taxonomy (NCBI): domain Eukaryota; kingdom Metazoa; phylum Chordata; class Amphibia; order Anura; family Hylidae; genus Dendropsophus; species Dendropsophus ebraccatus. The sequence goes on along the minus strand of NC_091466.1, from coordinate 13,438,380 downwards.
CTTCTAAGCCTTCCATATCAAGGTGGATATGTAAAGCCATTGAATTATGTTATTCTTCAGCTGGGAAAACACCTCCTTTATTTACCAGGGCACATTCCACTAGAGCGGTTGCCTCTAGTTGGGCGGAACGGTCCTCGGTATCCCTGGAGAATATATGTCAAGCTGCGTCTTGGTCATCTTTATCCACTTTTGTTAAGCACTACAGAATAGATGCTAACCTTTCTGCTAGAACGGCCTTTGCTAGGTCAGTTCTCAATGCAGCTGTATCAGAAAACCCACCCTCTGGGGATATTACTTGCTAGTTCCCCTATCGTTGTGATGCCAATGGGACGTAAGGGAAGCGAAAATTATTGTGTTAATTTGTTTTCCCTGAGTACCATTGGCATCACAAGTCTCCCTCCCTGTTTGTTTTCTTGTAAATGACTGATGTATCTATGGGGGGGGGGCTTATTTATACTTCCTGTAGGAGGGGTTAATAAAAGCTTTACTATCGTTTTCATTAAAATTCCTTCGTCCCAGGGGCTCGCAGGGGCGAAAATACCCCTATCGTTGTGATGCCAATGGTACTCAGGGAAAACAAATTAACACAATAATTTTCGCTTCTCCCCCTTGCGTCATCATGGCCTGGAGTCTTCCCGGTTAATCAGGCGGCTGTTGTATGACCACGGTATGACCAGGCGTCGTAGAAGAAACCAGACTTAGAAATGGCTTTAGGAAGATATTATTTGTGTGTGATGTAAAGCAGATGCGGTAACAGAGTCATCCATTGTGGGCCGCCAATGTAAAGTAAATCTCCTCCAATAGTTAGTAATAGTATAATATCACGTCAGACTAATATAATGTATAATATATACTGACCTGTACTGTCATCATACCACCCGCTGCTCATCATGTACATTACAAGGTGTGGATGAGGTTCCATCTAAATCTAAAAAACATAGAGACGAAGTAGTAAGAGGCAAACACACTGTACTACACACAATCCTACACACGGTGCTACACACAGTCCTACACACGGTACTACACACAGTCCTACACACGGTACTACACACAATCCTACACACGGTACCACACACAGTCCTACACACAGTACTATACACAATACAACGCACAGTACACCACAGTCCACATTTTCTTCCTATCCACAGAACGTCACTCTAGGTTTGGTAGAGATGTGTGACCTATGACATGGGATTACACCGCAGGTTGGTTGGGTAATAGATGTGGTGCTTACCTATAGATTTCCAATAACTCACCGTACACTGTGAGGTAATACTCCTGAATTTTTTTTTCAAGGGACACTTTAGTGGTAAAAGGGGTGTGGCTTATTGTGGGTGTGGTCTCGTGGGGTGTGGCCTATCATGGGTGTGGGTTCAAAATTTCCAGTTAGAATTTACACTAAGAACAACACAAAAGGAGCATTACACACCCTATTATTAGGTCCCCAGTATACTACACCCTCCAGTATTAGGTCCCCAGTATATTACACACCCTAGTATTAGGTCCCCAGTATATTACACACCCTAGTATTAGGTCCCCAGTATACTACACACTCCAATATTAGGTCCCCAGTATATTACACACCCCAGTATTAGGTCCCCAGTATACTACAGACCCCAGTATTAGGTGCCCAGTATATTACACACCCCGGTATCAGGTCCCCAGTATATTACACACCCCAGTATTAGGTGCCCAGTATATTTTACACCCCAGTATTAGGTGCCCAGTATATTACACACCCCAGTATTAGGTGCCAAGTATATTACACACCCCAGTATTAGGTGCCCAGTATATTACACACCCCAGTATTAGGTCCCCAGTATATTACACACCCCACTTAGAGCAGGCTGAGACTTAGAGCTAGCATTCTACTGACTGACTGTACATACTGGTAGTTTGTACCCATATAATGCAGCTGTACCTCACATAATCATACTGCTACCCCCTTCATCCTACTGCTCCTCCATCATCATACTACTACCCCTTCATCCTCCTGCCCCTCCATCATCATATTACTACCCCTTCATCATCCTCCTGCCCCTCCATCATCATACTACTATCCCTTCATCCTCCTGCTCCTCCATCATCATACTACTACCCCTTCATCCTCCTGCCCCTTCATCATACCAGTACCCCTTTCAGAATCCTCTTGTCCCTTCATCTGTATTGAAAACAAAAAAAGCTATACTTACCTCACCAGTACGGTTCCTCTAGTCCCCCAGGGACTCCTCTCTGCGGAGGCGGAGCCTCCGGGACATGTTTTTTCCGGGGCTGTCTCATCAAAACCGGGACTGTTGGCAACTATGGACATGGTGAATGTGCATCCCTCTTCCCCACCCCCACATGGGCCAGATAATGGGCCAGTCTGACCCCACCACCCTTTATGACCTACAGCACTGATAGCCAATAGGAAGGGCAGAATGTTCCCCCTGTTGAAATGGATGTGTATTTACCACTTCCCCCCCATAGCTCGCCCACTTTTGTGTCCCTGGGCAAGCGTTCCCTCCCCTTGTATTTGTTACCTTCATTCTATGCTGTTTCCATAATAGCTGTTTTGGTGCAGTGCGGGAGGGACTAACACCCTAGTGCCCCGATCCGCCCCCTGGGTGCCACACCTCCTCTAATAAATATCAGCAGAGCAGGCTGGCTGGGGCCCAACAGTGCACGGGGGGTGGAAGCCCCCTCCCAACTGCACCAAAACAACTTATTAGCATAGGGAATAAACTGCTAATATTATAGAAATGGTGCTAAGGATGAAAGAAAGAAGCTAATCCTCATCCTCAGCGCCCTGTGCCCTATAGGGAGCAGATACTTCTAACCTGCTGATCTCCAGTCTTCCAGTACTTATCAGCTGCTGTATGTCCTGCAAGAAGTCTGACACAGTGCTCTCTGCTGCCACCTCTGTCCATGTCAGGAACTGTCCAGAGCAGAAGCAAATCCCCATAGAAAACTTCTCCTACTCTGGACAGTTCCTGACAGAGGTGGCAGCAGAGAGCACTGTGTCAGACTGGAAAGAATACACCACTTCCTGCAGAACATACAGCAGCTGATAAGTACTGGAAGACTGAAGATTTTTAAATAGAAGTAAGTTACAAATTTGTATAACGTTCTATGACATAATAATCCAAACAATTTTGCGACAGTACTCCTTTAACTCACATCTGAAGGTTGTAGTGGCTGGAGAGGGCTGCGGACGGGCTGGAGAGGGCTGCAGGAGGGCTGTGGAAGAGAGCAGCGGGAGGACTGGAGAGGGCTGCAGGAGGGCTGGTGACGGCTGTGGAAGAGAGCAGCGGGAGGACTGGAGAGGGCTGAGGGAGGGCTGTGAGAGGGCTGGAGAGGGCAGTGGGAGGACTGTAGAGGGATGTGGCAAAGCTGGAGAGGACTGTGGGAGGACTGGAGAGGGCTGTGGGTGGGATAGAGAGGGCTGTGGGTGGGATAGAGAGGGCTGTGGAGGGGCAGAGGTTGTGGGAGGGCTGGAGAGGGCAGTGGGAGGGCTGGAGAGGGCAGTGGGAGGGCTGGAGAGGGCTGTGGGAGGACTGGAGAGGGCTGTGGGAGGACTGGAGAGGGCTGTGGACGGGCTGGAGAGGGCTGTGGGAGGACTGGAGAGGACTGAGGGAGGGCTGGAGAGGACTGTGGGAGGGCTGGAGAGGACTGTGGGAGGGCTGGAGAGGGATGTGGGAGGACTGGAGAGGGCTGTGGGTGGGATAGAGAGGGCTGTGGGTGGGATAGAGAGGGCTGTGGGTGGGATAGAGAGGGCTGTGGGTGGGATAGAGAGGGCTGTGGAGGGGCAGAGGTTGTGGACGGGCTGGCAGGGAAGAAGATATTGGCATCCTGTGAGTAGTAGAGAGGATAGCTGTGTGATGAGGATGATGATGCCCAGTAACTCCATTGGATATAATGAAGGCAGCTGCATCTCCTGAAACGCCTCGTCTTTGCATTATTATGGCCTCTGTGGTTACCGGGCAGCGTCATCCTCATCGGGCAGCTTTATCCTCATCGGGCAGCGTCATCCTCATCGGGCAGCGTCATCCTCATCGGGCAGCTTTATCCTCATCGGGCAGCGTCATCCTCATCAGGCAGCGCCATCCTTGTAGTAGCATCCCCGACATCTGACCTCCCAGGCCGGCAGCCCTCTCCGGGGCAAAGACACCGCTTATCAGGGAGACGCACATAACGCCCAAGGGGTAAAACGGTGAGAGTCCTCCATTACCACCAGGGGGTTCATCAGGTAATAACCCCCCAAACTGTATCTCATCCTCCATCTTTTATCTTCTTCTATAATCTATCACATCCATTGGGGCCGGCATAGTGACAGGTCATGTGATGGATGGAGGGCACCTGAAGGAGGAGGACCAGGAGACGGCTCTGGAGGTCACATGACAGAAGAAAATATCTAATAACAGGAAACCCACCAGTTATTCAGGGTCCCAGAGTTTATAGCCAGGAAGAACCAAGTAAAAATATATAAGGTGACGGCCCTACAGGTTACCCCATAATAGCTGAGATGGGACAATCCCCTGTAGCCGGACTTCAATGCAAACTTACCATACCCATAGACCTTAAAGGGGTAGTCCACCAAATAAAATTTTCTTTCAAATCAACTGGTGCCATAAAGTGCCAGAGATTTGTAATTCACTTCTATTAAAAAATCTTAAGTCTTCCAGTACTTATCAGCTGCTGTGTGTCCAGCAGGAAGTGGTGTTTTCTTTCCTGTCTGACCCAGTGCTCTCTGTTGCCTCCTGTGTCCATGTCAGGAACTGTCCAAAGCAGGAGCAAATCCCCATAGAAAACCTCTCCTGCTCTCCAGACTGGAAATAATACAACTTCCTGTTGGGCATACAGCAGCTGATAAGTACTGGAAGGCTTGAGATTTTTTAATAGAAGTAAATTACAAATCTCTGGCACTTTATGGTAGCAGTTGATTTGAAAGAAAATTTTTTTGGGTGGACTACCCCTTTAACCTCTTAAGGACCCGGCCTGAAATGGCCTTAAGGACCGGAGTAAATTTTATGAATATGACCAGTGTCACTTTATTCATTAATAATTTCGGAATGCTTTTACCTATCCGGCTGATTCTGAGATTGTTTTCTCGTGACATATTGTACTTTACATTTCTAGTAAATTGGAGTCGATACTTATAACAAATCTTTATGAAAAAAAAAACAAAATAGCGTGAAAAATTGTGAAAAAATGCATTTTTCCATCTTTAAAACTTTTCTGCTTATACAGAAAATGGTTATATCACATAAATTATATATTAAATAGCATTAGCAACATGTCTACTTTATGTTGGCGGCATTTATTAAACTATCTTTCATTTTTTTAAACAATAGAAAGCGTAAAACATTAGCAGCAAATTTCCAAATTTTCGATAAAATTTCAAAATCAGATATTTTTAGGGACCTGTTCAGGTTTAAAGTGTATTTGAGGGGACTGTGTGTTAGAAAGCCCCACGAAGCACCCCATTTCAGAAACTGCACCCCCCAAACTCTGCAAAAGCATATCCAGAAAGTTTTTTAACCCTTTAGGGGAGTCACAGAAATAAAAGCTAAGTGTGTAAGAAATTTGAAAATTTTTATTTTCTGTGCAGAGATTTTATTGTAATCCAATATTTTTCATAATTATGACCCTATTACCAGAGAAATGCACCCCAATAATTATTGCCCCGTTTCTGCAGTTTATAGAAATACCCCATATGTGGCCCTATTGCGCTATTTGACGCAACCACAAGCCTCAGATATAAAGGAGCGCCTAGTGAATTTCAATGGCTCCATTATATTTGGTCATTTCTGACTGTACCACTTCAGGTTGGCAGAGGCTCTGGGGTGCCAAAACCTAAAAAACACCCCTAAAGGGACACCATTTAGAAAACTACACCCCTCAAGGAATGAAACAAGGGGTGCGGTGAGCATCTGGACCCCACAGGTGCTTCACAGATTTTCCGAACAATGTGGCGTGAAAAAAGACAAAAGTATTTTTTACACTAAAACGTTGTTCTAGCCTTCAATTTTTCATTTTCACAATGGGATAAAAGGAAAAAAAAGACACAAAAAGTGTAGCGCAGTTTCTCCCGAGTACAGAAATACCCCACATGTGGCGATAAAGTGCCAATCGGGCGCAGGACGAGCCTACAAAGGGAAGGAGCGTTTGGAAGCTGGATTTCACTGGAATGGATTTCAATGGCCACATCGCATTTACAGAGCCCTCGTGCTGCCAAGACACTGGAAACCCCCCACAAGTGACCCCATTCTGGAAACTACACCCCTCAAGGAATCTAACAAGGGGGGCAGTGAGCATATGGACCCCACTGGTGACGGGCACAAATGTGGAACAATGTGATGTGAAAGTGAAAAATTTCATTTTTTCACTTTCATGGCACAAATGTGCCCGTCATCAAGGGGTCCATATCCTCATTGCACCCCTTGTTAGATTCCTTGAGGGGTGTAGTTTCCAGAATGGGATCACTTGTGGGGGGTTTCCAGTGCTTTGGCAGCACAAGGGCTCTGTAAATGCGACATGGCGTTCATAATCCATTCTAGCCAAATCCAACCTCCAAAATCCAAATGGCGCTCCTTCCCTTCGGAGGCTTGCCCTGCGCCCACATGGCGCTTTATGTCCACATGTGGGGTATTTACGGACTCGGGGGAAATTGCTCTACACATTGTGTTTTTTTTTCTCTTTTAACCCCTTGTGAAAATGATAAATTCAAGGCTAGACCAACATTATAGTGTAAAAAATGTATTATTTCATTTTCACGCCACATTGTTCCACATTTGTGCCCGTCACCAGTGGGGTCCATATGCTCACTACACCCCTTGTTACATTCCTTGAGGGGTGTAGTTTCCATAATGGGGTCACTTGTGGGGGGTTTCAACTGTCTTGGCAACACAATGGCCTTTTAAATGCAACATGGCCCCATGGTCCAATCCAGCCTCAAAAAACCAAATGGCGCTCCTTCCCTTTGGAGGCTTACCCTGCACCCGCATGGCGCTTTATGTCCATCTGTGGGGTATTGCCGTACTCAGGAGAAATTGCGCTACACATTTAGTGTTTTTTTTACTTTAGCCCCTTGTGAAAATGAAAAAATCATGACAAGATTAATGATTTAGAGTAAAAATGTTAAAAAAATTACACTAAATGTTGGTCTAGCCTTGATTTTTTTCTATTTCCACAAGGGGTTAAAAAAGAAAATGAACACAAAACGTGTAGGGTAATTTCCCCTGAGTACGAAAATACCCCACAGGTGGACATAATGTGCCATATGGGCACAGGGCAAGCCACCAAAGAGACAGAGCGCCATTTAGAGGCTTGAATGGAGGATGGAGGCCATGTCGCAATTACAAAGCTCCTGTGCGGCCAGGACAGTAGAAACCCCCCACAAGTGACCCCATTCTGGAAATTACACCCCATAAGGAATCCAACAAGGGGGTACAGTGAGCATATGGACCCCACTGGTGACGTGGGTACCATTTTTTTCATTTTCACGTCCCAAATGTGGCCGTCACCAGGGGGCCATATACCCGCTGCCCCACTTGTTAGATTCCTTATGGGGTGTAGTTTCCAGAATGGGGTCACTTGTGGGGGGTTTCTACTGTCCTGGCCGCACAAAGGCTTTGTAATTGCATCATGGCATCCTCTAATGGGAATGGCGGCCATACCTACTTAGCTGGGGAAAAGGGACAATTCTAATTTATTTGGGGGTATTAGGGCAATTATTAGTTTATAAGGTTGGAAATGACAGATGTCCATCAAATTCAACCTGTGTTGACCCAGAGGAAGGCAAAAAACCCTCGTGAGGCAGACGACAGTAGCCTCATCACAAAGGAAAAATTCCTTCCCGACTCCATAATGGCGATCAGAATAATCCCTGGATCAACGTGACCCCTGAAATAGGAATAAGGGACAGAATTTAGATAATGTAGAACCCCAATGACGTGTAGTGCGCCTGGAAGCGATCCTGTATGCAGAGGCCGGGGCGATCAGGACAGGTGTCACACTGGAAAATGGTGTCCTTCCTGATCCCCCTGTTACGCCACACTCTGCACTTCTTCTGGGGTCTCCCTTTCTCCAGTGTGGGGGGCGTCACCTGGAAAATGTTGCCCTGGTGCGATACGGGGTCCTTCATATCCAGAAGCGCTGGGTCCGCTCTATGGCTACTAAATATTAGGGCTTTATTACGGCTTCTGATATTTTCGGATCGTGCCGCAAGCTACAGTAGCTCGGGCAGCGAGGGACCGGAAGAGGGGGTGCTGGTATAAAAGTTATCCCCGTACAGGTGGTGGTGACCTTTATCCAGCAGTGGGAAGATCAGTTCCCGGACGATCTTCCCACTTGTTCCGCGGATGGGGGGGGCGGGGGCATCTGGGGGCTGCATTCGGGTGTCCCTTCCTACATACACTCTAAGGGTACGTGCACACTGCGGAATCGCGACAGATAACCCTTCGTGCATTCCACAGCTGGCACCCACCGGCGGACTGATGCAGGCGCGCGTCTCCGTCCGTGTCATAGACTCCATTCTATGCACGGGCGGATTCCGCTCTCTGTCCAACGTGTTCATTCTTTGGACGGACGATGGAATCCGCCTGTGCATAACATGGAGTCTATGACACGGGTGGAGACGGGCGCCTGCATCAGTCCGCAGTCATCAGTCAGGTTGGTGCCAGCTGTGGAATGCACGAAGGTTTATCTTCGCCATTGCGCAGTGTGCACCTACCCTATATCTGTAAGAGTACCCTGAGGTACGCTCACAGAGTTAGTAGAATTTCACGCCATACCGTGATCTCTTATTGGGACGGTACTGGCGGAAAAGACGTGTCTGGGAGGCAGCATACGCTACGCTACCCCCCAGACATGTCATTGGAGGATGAGGATGATGAGGATGAATGGAGGAACGAAGGATCCCCCCCATTTATCCTCACTGGCTGTTTCGGTGTCGGAGGCAATAATAACGTATCCCTCTGACGCCGAAAACACCCTGGGGGTCATCTTTATATGGGGACTAGTATATGGGGTATGTAGTGGTGTAGTGTCAAACTTTATTCAATGTAGTGTGGTGTAATGTAGTGTTTTTTACGTGTTTTTTTACAGTAAGTATAAAAAAAAAAAAACTACGCCAAAAATGGTGTTGCTGATAAATGCTGCACTTATGTGCGGCACTTATTAGCAGACCGTGGCAGTAGGATAGAGAAAAAAAACACCCTACGCCAAAAAGGAGGAGTTGCTGATTAGCAGCGCACTTTCGTGCAATGCTGATCAACACTCAGCGGCGATAGGGTGCGGAAAATAGAAAAAAAAAAATTGAAAAAAAAAAAATAATAATTTATTATATGCTGAACATCCCTGTAGCTGCTGATAAGTGTATTACACATATCAGCCGCTAGAGGGCAGCAGAGCGGAAAATCACGAAAACCCGACGCTGGAGCCGAAAATAGCGGAAGAAGCCGAAGACCCGAACGAGACCGCGAGGACGCCGCGAACCCGGAAGATGCCGATCAGGACCCCGGGAAAGGTGAGTAATGTACGAATACCTGCTCTGGACCCCTCAGCTACCTAGCTGAGGGGTCCGGAGCAGGTATTTATAACTTTTGGGGACTTTGATCGCCGTGAACGGCCGGCCGGTAGCGGCCGGCCGTTCACGGCGATCGGGCCGGTGGCACCTGGCCACCATTACTTTTTCGCATGCGGCCGGTCCGCGGCGCCCTTTTAAAGGACCCGCGTACCGGTACGTCATGGGTCCTTAAGTGACAGCGATCCATGACGTGCCGGTACGTCATGGGTCCTTAAGAGGTTAAAGGGGTACTCCAGCCAAAAAAAAAATTCTAATCACCTGGTGCCAGCAAGTCATACAGATTTGTAATTTACTTCTGTTTAAAAATCTCCCAGTACTTATCAGCTGCTGTATGTCCTGCAGGAAGTGGTGTATTCTTTCCAGTCTGACACAGTGCTCTCTGCTGCCATGTCAGGAACTGTCCAGAGCAGGAGAGGTTTTCTATGGGGATTTGCTGCTGCTCTGGACAGTTCCTGACATGGACAGAGGTGGCAGCAGAGAGCACTGTGTCAGACTGGAAAGAATACACCACTTCCTGCAGGACATACAGCAGCTGATAAGTACTGGGAAATTAGAGATTTTTAAATAAATTACAAACCTATATAACTTTCTGACACCAGTTGAAATTTTTTTTTTTATACCAGAGTACCCCTTTAAGTGCAAAAGATGGAAGACAGTCACCCTTCTTCTGTACAGGTTACAGCCTTTCTTGCAGGCACAGGAGCTGAAGCTCACAGTACGGGGTTTCATCTGTCACATTAGAAGAAAAGTTCTTGCACCTGTGATGGATCCGATCTCCACACACTGATTGGCCGCACCAGGACACCGGGATGTGAGGATGTCCCGGCACCATTCCTCCTACACGGCCTCTTCTCTGCAGTCAGGGCTCTTCCTCAGTGTTCTCAGGGACTCTGCTTCTCATAGGAGACACAGGATCACAGTATAAGTGATGACTGAGGACACAGGAGTGAGGCCATCTGCAATCAGACAATTTTCAATCATCTCAAAAACAGCTGCCGGTCGTCTATGTTAGGAAAACTCCTTCATAGGGTCCGGAGCATAAAGACTCTCTATTACCTATACACAGGATATGTGGCAGCCATATACTCCCTGGTGTCTGATGGCCGGGACCAGCAGCGGTCACAGCACTGGGGGAGGGGACCTGTATGATTGCTCTGCCATCACACATACACACTGCTGCTCCAGTCACTGTCTATGGGACTGAGAGAGAAAGCAAAGATCTTACTAGTCCCATAGCCAGCAGGGATATGTGCGGGAATAAGCCCTTAGTCTATGTTCACACACAGTATGTTTACATCAGTATTTTTCACCCAAAACCAGGAGTGGATTGGAAACACAGGAAGGCGATGGTCCCACACTGATCCAGCCAGGTCCCCCCTGCAGTCACATGTGCCCCCTGCAGCTGTATGTGCCCCCTGCAGACAGGTATGCCCCATGGAGCTGCATAATTCCCCTCGCAGCAAGATACACGCCCCCTTGTAGCCGGATGCACGTTCCCTTGTAATCGGATGCACGTCCCCTTGTAGCCGGATGCACGTCCCCTTGTAGCCGGATACACGTCCCCTGGTAGCCGGATACACGTCCCCTTGTAGCCGGATACACGTCCCCTTGTAGCCGGATACACGCCCCCTTGTAGCCGGATACACGCCCCCTTGTAGCCGGATACACGCCCCCTTGTAGCCGGATACACGTCCCCTTGTAGCCGGATACACGTCCCCTTGTAGCCGGATACACGCCCCCTTGTAGCCGGATACACGTCCCCTTGTAGCCGGATACACTTCCCCTTGTAACCGGATACACTTCCGCTTGTAGCCGGATACACGTCCCCCGGTAGCCAGATACACGTCCCCTTGTAACCAGATACACGTCCCCTTGTAGGCAGATACACGTCCCCTTGTAGCCGGATACACGTCCCCTTGTAGCCGGATACACGTCCCCTTGTAGCCGGATACACGCCCCCTTGTAGCCGGATACACGCCCCCTTGTAGCCGGATACACGCCCCCTTGTAGCCGGATACACGCCCCCTTGTAGGCAGATACACGTCCCCTTGTAGGCAGATACACGTCCCCTTGTAGCCGGATACACGTCCCCTTGTAGGCAGATACACGTCCCCTTGTAGGCAGATACACGTCCCCTTGTAGGCAGATACACGTCCCCTTGTAGACAGATACACGTCCCCTTGTAGCCGGATACACGTCCCCTTGTAGGCAGATACACGTCCCCTTGTAGCCGGATACACGTCCCCTTGTACAGCGGTGATATCACATACCAGGTATACACAGATGCTGCAGAGCATTACACCCAGTATAGTGTTTACCTGCCCCCTCTGTGACCTATATAGTTGTTTTATGCCCCTATATACAGATTACTAATCCCCACACATGGTATATACTGTATACTGCATTATACCCCTGTATATAAGAACATATGGGGAAGATTTATCAGACATGGTGTAAAGTGACACTGGCTCAGTCACCCCTAGCAACCAATCAGATTCCACCTTTCATTTTTCAAAGAGTCTGTGAGGAAAGAAAGGTGGAATCTGATTGGTTGCCGGGGGAACTGAGCCAGTGTCACTTTACACCATGTTTGATAAATATTCCCCATACTGTCACCTCTATACAGATCACACCATGGTATATACTGTATACAGATGACTGGTCACCACACATGGTATATACTGTATACAGATGACTGGTCACCACACATGGTATATACTGTATACAGATGACTGGTCACCACACATGGTATATACTGTATACAGATGACTGGTCACCACACATGGTATATACTGTATACAGATGACTGCTCACCACATGGTATATACTGTATACAGATGACTGGTCACCCACCACACATGGTATATACTGTATACAGATGACTGGTCACCCACCACACATGGTATATACTGTATACAGATGACTGGTCACCACACATGGTATATACTGTATACAGATGACTGGTCACCACACATGGTATATACTGTATACAGATGACTGGTCACCACACATGGTATATACAGTATACAGATGACTGCTCACCCACCACACATGGTATATACTGTATACAGATGACTGGTCACCACACATGGTATATACTGTATACAGATGACTGGTCACCACACATGGTATATACTGTATACAGATGACTGGTCCCCCACCACACATGGTATATACTGTATACAGATGACTGGTCACCCACCACACATGGTATATACTGTATACAGATGACTGGTCACCCACCACACACGGTATATACTGTATACAGATGACTGGTCACCACACATGGTATATACTGTATACAGATGACTGGTCACCACACATGGTATATACTGTATACAGATGGCTGGTCACCCACCACACATGGTATATACTGTATACAGATGACTGGTCACCACACATGGTATATACTGTATACAGATGACTGGTCACCCACCACACATGGTATATACTGTATACAGATGACTGGTCACCCACCACACATGGTATATACTGTATACAGATGACTGGTCACCACACATGGTATATACTGTATACAGATGACTGGTCACCCACCACACATGGTATATACTGTATACAGATGACTGGTCACCACACATGGTATATACTGTATACAGGTGACTGGTCACCCACCACACATGGTATATACTGTATACAGATGACTGGTCCCCCACCACACATGGTATATACTGTATACAGATGACTGGTCACCACACATGGTATATACTGTATACAGGTGACTGTTCACCCACCACACATGGTATATACTGTATACAGATGACTGGTCACCACACATGGTATATACTGTATACAGATGACTGGTCACCACACATGGTATATACAGTATACAGATGACTGGTCACCCACCACACATGGTATATACTGTATACAGATGACTGGTCACCACACATGGTATATACTGTATACAGGTGACTGGTCACCCACCACACATGGTATATACTGTATACAGATGACTGGTCCCCCACCACACATGGTATATACTGTATACAGATGACTGGTCACCACACATGGTATATACTGTATACAGGTGACTGGTCACCACACATGTTATACCCAGGGGATGAGCGGCAGGCAGGCACCATTCCTGGGCAGCATCTCCCATTACACAGGTCCCGGCTCCCGCAGCCTCCTCTCTCCCCTCAGGCTCTCTATGGTCTAGCTGCAGGAGTGTCCTCCCTGCCAGGCCCTGGAGCTGGGAGGAGAGAGCGGCCTCTAGTGGCTGCAGGGAGAATATACTGGAGCTGGGAGGAGAGAGCGGCCTCTAGTGGCTGCAGGGAGAATATACTGGAGCTGGGAGGAGAGAGCGGCCTCTAGTGGCTGCAGGGAGAATATACAGCCTCCAGCTATAACTGCCACAGCACATTACTTATATCTATAGGCCTGAGCTTCTATGCATGGGGCAGGGACAGGGGGCGGGGCCATCATGTCTCTCCTGTACATGATGACATCACTGGTTATTGTTGGCCCCTCCCCCACACGTGATGACATCACAAAAGGCTCCTGTATAGGTCATGATGACATCACACACAGTATATAAGCAGCTGCAGAGCTCTAGAATCTCCAGAGGTGTTTAGTGGTTGGTGGAGGTAAGTCTGCTGTGTCCTTCCTTCTCTTCTGTACTATAGGGTGAAACTATTGCTAGAATATCCTCATCCCTACAGGTATATAGTATATTCCTACAGGTATATACTATATCCCTACAGGTATATAGTATATTATATATGATGTAATTACCCCTCTATCCTGATGCCTACAGGTATATAGTATATTATATATGATGGGAGTACCCCTCTATCCTGATCCCTACAGGTATATAGTATATTATATATGATGGGAGTACCCCTCTATCCTGATGCCTACAGGTATATAGTATATTATATATGATGTAATTACCCCTCTATCCTGATCCCTACAGGTATATAGTATATTATATATGATGGGAATTCTCTTCTATCCTGATCCCTACAGGTCCGGGCCGTAGCTAGCATTCACGAGGCCCCATAGCAAAAAAACTGTATCCCCCCCCCCCAATGCGTATGATGCGAGGAGAATCTCTATATACTGTATATTGTATATCAGGATAATACTGTACTATTACTGAGGATATTACACATGGGAGAGGTATATAGGATGGTATTATATGTATATATGAGGGTATTATATACACATTAGAGGGGTATAATATACCCTCATATATACCACTCTCATATGTATACCTCTCTCATATGTATATACAGTAATAGCCTCCTATATTATTATATACAGTATATATGACAATATTTATGTATATACATAGGGGAGAGGTATTTGTGAATAGTATTATATGTATATATGAGGGTATTATATACACATTAGTGGGGTATAATATACCCTCATATATACAACTCTCATATGTATATATGTATACCTCTCCCATATGTATATACAGTAATAGCCTCCTATATTATTATATACAGTATATGAGGATATTTATGTATATACATAGGGGAGGGGTATTTGTGACAGTATTATATATATATATGAGAGTATTATATACACATTAGAGGGGTATAATATACCCTCATATATACCACTCTCATATGTATATATGTATACCTCTCCCTTATCTAGGTATATACAGTAATAGCCTCCTATATTATTATATACAGTATATGAGGATATTTATGTATATACATAGGGGAGGGGTATTTGTGACGGTATTATATGTATATATGAGGGTACAATATACACATTAGAGAGGTATAATATATTTACTTCTCTCATATGTATATTATACCCTCATATATACATATAATACCGTCACAAATACCCCTCCCCTATGTATATACATAAATATCCTCATATACTGTATATAATAATATAGGAGGCTATTACTGTATATACATATGAGAGAGGTATACATATATACATATGAGAGTGGTATATATGAGGGTATATTATACCCCTCTAATGTGTATATAATACCCTCATATATGCATAAACCTCTCCCATATGTATATCTTTGTATAGGGCCGCACAGCTCCCCAGGGTTACCTGCTGTACCTGCGGCTGCTCCTTTCCTGATATTGCGGGCAGTAAGGTGCAGACAGCAGACCATGTGGCAGACAGCCGGCTTGTAGCTGCTCTCCTCAGCCTGACTGTCCCTGTCTGGGAGGAGCAGCGTGTGGGGGCAGCTCTGGTCCGAGGGGGACGGGCTGAAGGCGGCTGTCATGGAGGAAAGCAGCTGGGTGGGTGAAGTGACGTGTGACGCGCAGGAGGGATGGCTGCACGCGCGATCACGATGTCACACTGCAAGCTGTCTCACCCGCGGGGGGGGGGGGGGGGGGGGGTGGGGCTGCTGTCACAGGGGGCCTGGCAGATCGCACTGTTAGCACCCACCATGGAAGTAGGCCACATGTTTTACCGGGCCCCATAGCGACGGCGTACCCTGCCCCCATGGTAGCTACACCAGTGTATATAGTATATTATATAATGGGAATACCCCTAGATCCAGATCCTTCAGGTATATGGTATCTTATATATGATGGGAATCCCCCTCTATCCTGACCACTACAGGTATATACTATATTGGATGAGGTGGGAATCCCCCTTTACTATGGATGTACAATGTGTCTGATAAGGCCATATGCTGTGAGCTCCCCCTGCTGGATACACAATAAATAATCTAGTGCATTATATAGTGCAGCAGCCCAATAAGTCAATGTCATTTTGATGTTCTTATTTCCTATACATTACTATGGGGGCGCCCATCCCTGGTATAGATGACGGAGTTATGGTAATAGATTTAGCCATGTTTTTAAGTGCAGTTACAAGTTAAAGGGGTTATACGGGATCTGAAAACTTTCCTGCCATAACAATGCCACCCCTGTCCTCAGGTTGTGTGTGGTATTACAATTTAGCTCCTTTTACTTTAATAGCACTGAGCTGCAATACCGCACCCAAACTTAGGACAAAAAGACAAAGCGGCCATGTTTTTCTAAGCCTTTAAAGTGGTTATCCAGCATTAGAAAAACATGGCCACTTTCTTCCAGAGACAGCACCACTCTTGTCTCCAGTTCAGGTGCGATTAGCAATTAAACTCCATTCACTTCAATGGAACTGAGTGGCAAAAACTGCACCCAAACTGGAGACAAGAGTGCTGTTGTCTCTAGAACAAAGCGGCCATGTTTTAATAACGCTGGATAACCCCTTTAAGGACAGATCTGATATATGAGAATTGTCCATTACTCCTATATCCACTACTGTCTGATGTTCACTTTTGCATCTGTAAAGCTCATTGAGTAACTCCTGACTGTTCTTTACTTGTAGGAGAGAGAAAAGCGAGGAGCGAGCAGAGTTGTTGGAGCAAGTAGTGTCGGAGGAGGAGGAGATGGCGGGGGTGCTGGAGGAGGAGGTAGTGTTGGTGGAGGATGTGGTTGGAGTGGTGGAGGAGTTTGTAGTGGACGGAGTGGTAGTGAGAGTGGTGAGAGAGACAGTGATGCAGGAGGTGATGGTGGTGAGGAGAGTGATAGTGGAGGGGTGGGTGCTGCTGGAGGAGGTGGTGGCAGATGAGGTGGTCGTGAGAGAGCAGGTGTTTGTGGAGAGAGTAGTGCAGCAGGAGGCGGTGGTTGTAGAGGAGGAGGTGGTGGAGGAGGAGATGCAGGTGGAGGAGGAGGTGGAGGAGGAGGTAGAAGTGGTGGAGGAGGAGGTGGTGGCTGAGGAGGTGAAGGAGGAGGTGGTGGAGGAGGAGAGGAAGGAGGAGGAGGTGGAAGTGGTGGAGGAGGAGAGAAAGGAGGAGGAGGTGGTGGCTGAAGAGGTGGAGGAGGTAGAGGAGGAGAGGAAGGAGGAGGAGGTGGTGGCGAAGGAGGAGGAGGTGGTGAAGGAGGAGGTGGAGGTCGTGGAGGATCAGATGGTGGAGGAGGTGATGGATGAGGTCCCGGAGCAAGCGGTAGTGGATGAGGAGGTGGCAGTGATGGATGATGCGGAGGAGGAGGTCGTGAGGAGGGGGTGGTGGAGGAGGATGCGGAATTGGTGGATGAGGTGCATGAGAAGCGGTTGCTGTGGAGGAGGAGGAGGGGGTGGTGATGATGAATGAGGTGGGGGTAATGCCAACAGAACTCCAATAACGAACTCCAGGCTGCGACGCCTACGCGTTTCTGGTGCCTACACGCCCTTACTCATGGCTGACTTGGTACTGGAATGGCCAATCCACAGGGCTTCACTCTCCTGTAGTATGCGTCTGTAGGTGGCACTCTCGCTCTGGCTATTACCCAGATACCGAGCCTACTTATTCCCCTGATGTATTTATCTGTGAAATGACGCGAGGCTCCGGATGGGCTCCTGGTGCTAGTGTGAATAATGTCATACACATGCTCTGACAATCTCGTTTTAACTTGGTGGTGCATCCTACATAAAGTAAGTTGCATTCCACACACTGTATGACATATAGCGCACAGGTTTTATTAGGTATACCTAATACTATATAGGAAGTACTATCACATTCATAGACACTCCCAGTTCCACCCCTCCTTCATGTAACTTCCAACCTTCCTTACAACAGTCCTTCCAATCAGGTTATTGGTAATACGATAGGGGTCGTTTCACCAGTTTGTAGCAATAATCCTCCATCTCCTGCGGGTGGCATCCTTGTACTTCTGTATACCCACTGGGCCTGAGGCAGCCTCTGTTAACCCAGGGTATATATTAGTTGGCCCCTTCAATTTCCCTCCACACAGATAAGAGGACATCACACTCCTTGAGTCTTCTGAAGTGCCCAACAGGGGTTGAGTTTATGATCCAGATCCAAGGCAAATGATCTGGCCCCACATATACCTTGTTGATTATCCCACTGTCCATTGTATGTGAATCCGCATGAGCTTGCTGATGATAACATACTCCTCGGCAATCTCACATACGACCTTACATTGTCCATTGTAGTGGTCTGATGTTAGCAAGCACCTAGGCGACCTTACATAAGCTTGATGAATGCCCATTGTCCATTGGACTGATATTCCAATTATGTCTCAGGCAGATTTTGTCCATCCTGTCACCTTTCTTGATATTAGGTCTTATTCAATATTTTATATAAAATTCCTAATATCGTTCAGGTTGATCTCCAACATGGAGGAGGTGGTGATGATCCAGGATCAGTCTATAGGGCTCTATACATTGAGAGGAGACTCAGTGAGGAAGAGATTATTGCACAAAAAGTATGTGACCCCCTGGGCTCCTCCTGCAGTGTTCTATATACTTACTGGGCCTCCTGGATCCCCGCTGATACCTCGGATGAGGGCTGCTTTTCTTGCTCTATATAGTGGCCCGGGTCCCTGGTCCTACTTTCATGGAAGCTCTTGTGTATGAAAGAAGAGGACGGGCGGATATGAATTAATGGCCGTATCTGTTACAGTCCAACCTAAGGTGATTGGTGGATGGCTGGAAATGGCCTCCCTGTTACCTCACCTTGATCACTCAATTACACCTATCAGGGCCTGATTCCATATGGGACATATAGTAGTGCCGCTTCCCTGGCAGAGAGATGTCCATCTGTTACCCAGGTATCGTGGCCTATCTCCTCTACCACTATAATAGAAAGCACAGTCTTAGAGTTTAGGCTTAGTGCCTTAATTATTCCACCCCTGTGGCTTGGGTATATAAGGAGGCTTCTTACACATGTGCTCTGCCTGAGCATCGAGGTCCTATGGTCCTGCAAAGTTGTATCTGTGGTTGCTTTGCAAAATTGCTCCAGTTACAGTGTTTCCGCTGTTGTGTCCTGGTGTCCTGTTGCTTCCTGCTGTCTGAATCTACACTCCCAGTGGCTCCAAATTCCTGTCCTGAGAGTGAACCTGACCCAACCCGTGTTTGCACCTGCTATCATTCCTGCAAGGTACTGTGACCAGCACCTGTGTCTTCGTCCCCCGCATCTGTCACCTGTATCCGGTATGTTTATCCGGTGTGTCCTGTGCATATTTGTCTGTACTGTCAGGTTGGCAACACAAACCAGCTGTCACATTGTCTATCTCATGAAGTAGTGACCTAGCGTTTCCTCTGGCAAAGTCTATCTCCACCATCAGGAGCATCTTGTGAAGAACAGAGGATACGCTTAGACAACGCCCTTAGGGACAGACGAGAAAGAGACACAGTGGCCTCACATTCTGCTGTTCCTGACAGTATGGACTTCAGAGCTGGCAGACGAGCACAGAAAGAAATCATGCAAGGAATATAGAAAGAATGTCCCGGCTCACCACACCTGATTCCCAATTTGCTTCCCCCGGTGCTTGGATGATGGAGTTCACCACAGGAAAATTAAAAAGGAGAAGTTGGAGAAGGATCAGGTGCTAAAGATAAAGAGCGATGAGGAAGAGGACTAACCAGATGAAAAGTACGTATATCACTGTAAAGTTTTTTTTATTATAGGTGACATTGGTTTTATAGTGTTATAAAAGTTTACAGTAAATAAAGTGTTGTGGTTGCTATGGACAACTGCTCCATAGAATAGTCCTAACCTGGATACATCCTGTTTCTCCCCACAGATAGAAAGAGAAAGTGCAGCGCTCCAAGAGGCCAGTTCTGTAAGTATGCAATAGAACTAACACTGCTGAATAACGTCATCATCACCACCGGGGGGCACTAGTCATGTAGACTCTTATAGGGGGGTATATGGGCACATTTGGGGCTGCTCCAGTTATGGGAATTGTGTTTTCTTTTATAGGATAAGATCAATAAAGGGATTGAGCATCCTGCAGACCCTGGAGACCATGTATCATTTATCTTCTATGTCTAACAGCGAGGAAGACAGAGCTGGAGACAGAGGAAGGACGGAGGAGGTGAGTATAGACCTTATAGACAGAGAGACATTATGGTACAGGAAGAATGATGGGATTGATCTCTGTGCTTTCTATTATAGTCGGACCAGGACCCAGGCCACTACATACAGCAAGAAAAGCAGCCCTCATCCAAGAAATCAGTGGGGATCCAGGAGGCCCAGTAAGTATATAGAACACTGCAGGAGGAGCCCAGGGGGTCACATACTTTTTATAGACCCCTATAGACTGACCCTGAGATCATCACATGACACTGATCTTATCTTTCTCTTTTCTTTAGGTGCAGACAGAGATAGTCCTGGATCCCCAAGTATCTGAGGAGGAAGAGGAACAAGTGAGTGATAGTTTACCTGATGCTGTTACCACTAGACGGAGCTCACTGCACAGGGATTTCTACAGCTCCTACTGATCTGTATAGTAGAGCAGTATGCAGTGAGCACCCCCTAGTGGTGGCAGGGATATAACAGCTATATACAGACCCTACTCCCCCATCCTGCCCCCAGTATAGACCCTACTCCCACATCCTGTCCCCAGCATAGACCATACTCCCCCTCACTGTGTTCTTTTCTCCTGTAGATTCATCAGATTTCTTCTATGCTGCTTCAGCTCTGACACCGTGGAGTGAAGAATCCTGAAAAACCCAAGTATACAATGAAAATTAAAAAAAAAATAAAAATGTAAAAGTGACTTATCACAGAGAGTTTGTAACTAGTGATCAATATGACTCTGGATGACCCCATTCCGCTGTGTGGGTCTAAGGTCACTTGGACACTTGTCACGGTGGCCTGGAGTGGTGTTGGACCCAACCAGGACAGTGGCACTTCTCTAGCACAACCCACAGCAACTGAAAAGAGTTTAACCCAAGTGTACCGGTGTGTTTGGTTGCGGGTGAGCAAAGAGTAAGCCAGAGTCCAGTGCGTTTGCAAAAAATAAAATAGTTTACTTTGGATCAACATAGTGCAAAACCAAGAGTGGTACGCGTAGAAACAGTGTAGAATAACAGTACAATCTTGCAGAAGACTTAGGTGCTGGTAGTTGAAGTAGATAACTGGTGCTTTTAGTAGGAAGGTACTTTGCAGTAGAGAAGAGAAGTTGCCAGAGGGGCCCTGCCCAAGGTAGTGATGTACTCTGTCAGAACAGTAGAGGTGTATAGATGAAGAAATAGAGAATACTCGTATTCACGGATGACTTCTAATCCTGACTGCCTTATGCCCACTAGTTGCGAGCTACCCGTCCTGGGTGGGTAGTACGAGCCCCAAGCCTTTGTTATGTGGGTGGAGCAGACTCCCAAGACTTCCCAGTTGTCCTGCACTGTGCAGTGGGATACGTAGACATTTTTCTAGTACCTTTGTTGCACTGGAGTGAGTTCCTATGGCTTCTGAGGTAACTGTCCTGCAAGTTTTAGAGAGGTTCCTGGTGTGGGCAAGGTGTTCCATGTTTGGCCTCTCTCCCCTGGTAAAGGCTTAGCACTGTATAACCATTCTAGTGCTCCTAAGAAGAACACTGTGGCTTAGCTGATCCTCCACACATCCACTCACTTGGAACTAAAACCATTAACTAACTAACTGATTTCCTCCCACCAGGAACTAACTCCTCTTACAGGGGCAAACTAAACCCTCTTGTGATTGGTGGGGGCTGTGTGTGTGTGTGTGTGTGTGTGTGTGTGTGTGTGTGTGTGTGTGTGTAGAAAGAGAAGACAGGATAGGACAAAAAAAAAGCGAAGTGGATCAAGAACAACATGTGACATACAACAAAGTTAACCCTTCAGTTCCTTCCGCTGTGCATAAGTTTAGACAAAGACAGTAGTGACACCTAGTGGGGAAAACGCTAGCTGCAGCAGATACCTCATCCCACTTGCGTGAGTTACCTTACTCAGATGCAATAGGACAGCACCCTGTGCTTGGACACTACAATAGTCACTCTATTGAGCACAGAACAATGGCGCCATTTATTCATAGTAAGTAGCCCCATCATAACCACTGACTATGTTCAGGCCACTAAAATGAATGGAACCGCTGCCATGTGCCGTTTTTTTACCAACCTATATTATAGCCGGTACATACAGCAATAGCGCTGTGTGAACCCAACCGTATACATTTCTATCTACTTCAAAATAATAAAAATGTAGGAAAAGATTCAGCATAACCTGTCATTTTTTATGCTAAGGAGTCAGGTGGGCGGTCTTTTCACTGAGGGACACTGTACACCTGAGAATGGAAACAGAAGGGATTTTGGGGACTGAGATACAAGTCATACGCTACAAAATCTTTCTTTGTGCAAAGTGCTTTATTCTCTCCTTATTCTGGCGTTAGTCAGTGCGGAGCGATGCCGGCAGTTTCCCATCTCTGCCATACAAAGCTGCAGATTTCCGGCTTCCCATCATCTAGCTATAGAGGAAATGGATATTCTACTCCATATAGGATGAAGCCAGGAGAAAAAGAAATAACATATATATATATATATATATATATATATATATATATAATGTATTATATCCTGGCTCCATCCTATATGGACTAGAAAAAATATATATATACAGTATATAATACCAATTGTCTACTCCCCCTTTAAGTGTTCCTGTCATTCCCAGTAAGTTGGGGCACTTCCTCAGACATGTCACTGTCGGTCAGTGACCGCCAACCCCGCAAAGCATGCACGTGCAGGGAAGGGGGGCCATGGAATGGCCCTGCAACCCCCATGTTACCTTCCCTGCACGTGCACGCTTTGCGGGGGTGGCGGTTGCTGACCGACGCGGTGTGGAGTTAGCGTAGGGACCCGTGTAAACCAGAGGACCTGCACGTTGGTACACGGGGCTATTAAGGCTTGATCAAATCATATACAGACACTCTGGTGTTGATTTTTAATATAGGCCAAGCGGCATTAGTATCAGCCATAGATGGGATGTGCAGCCGTTCCTTTCTCTCCAGTTTCCGTGTTTCACACAGCACACTGTATTCTCTACCTGTAACAACACACAGCACACTGTATACTCTACCTGTAACACCACACAGCACGCTGTATTGTCTACCTGTAACACCACACAGCACGCTGTATACTCTACCTGTAACACCACACAGCACGCTGTATTGTCTACCTGTAACACCACACAGCACGCTGTATACTCTACCTGTAACACCACACAGCACGCTGTATTCTCTACCTGTAACACCACACAGCACACTGTATTCTCTACCTGTAACAACACACAGCACACTGTATACTCTACCTGTAACACCACACAGCACGCTGTATTCTCTACCTGTAACACCACACAGCACGCTGTATACTCTACCTGTAACACCACACAGCACGCTGTATACTCTACCTGTAACACCACACAGCACGCTGTATTCTCTACCTGTAACACCACACAGCACGCTGTATACTCTACCTGTAACACCACACAGCACGCTGTATTCTCTACCTGTAACACCACACAGCACGCTGTATTCTCTACCTGTAACATCACACAGCACGCTGTATACTCTACCTATAACACCACACAGCACGCTGTATTCTCTACCTGTAACACCACACAGCACGCTGTACTCTCTACCTGTAACACCACACAGCACGCTGTACTCTCTACCTGTAACACCACACAGCACACTGTATTCTCTACCTGTAACACCACACAGCACTGTATTCTCTACCTGTAACACCACACAGCACACTGTATTCTCTACCTGTAACACTACACAGCACACTGTATTCTCTACCTGTAACACCACACAGCACACTGTATTCTCTACCTGTAACACCACACAGCACACTGTATTCTCTACCTGTAACACCACACAGCACGCTGTATTCTCTACCTGTAACACCACACAGCACTGTATTCTCTACCTGTAACACCACACAGCACTGTATTCTCTACCTGTAACATCACACAGCACACTGTATTCTCTACCTGTAACACTACACAGCACTGTATTCTCTACCTGTAACATCACACAGCACACTGTATTCTCTACCTGTAACACCACACAGCACGCTGTATTCTCTACCTGTAACACCACACAGCACGCTGTATTCTCTACCTGTAACACCACACAGCACTGTATTCCCTACCTGTAACACCACACAGCACGCTGTATACTCTACCTGTAACACCACACTGTATTCTCTACCTGTAACACCACACAGCACGCTGTATTCTCTACCTGTAACACCACAGAGCACACTGTATTCTCTACCTGTAACACCACACAGCACGCTGTATTCGCTACCTATAACACCACACAGCACAATGTATTCTCTACCTGTAACACCACACAGCACACTGTATTCTCTACCTGTAACACCACACAGCACGCTGTATTCTCTACCTGTAACACCACACAGCACGCTGTATTCTCTACCTGTAACACCACACAGCACACTGTATTCTCTACCTGTAACACCACACAGCACACTGTATTCTCTACCTGTAACACCACACAGCTTACTGTATTCTCTACCTGTAACACCACACATCACACTGTATTCTCTACCTGTAATACCACACAGCACGCTGTAGTCTCTACCTGTAATACCACACAGCACGCTGTAGTCTCTACCTTTAACATCACACAGCACTGTATTCCCTACCTGTAACACCACACAGCACACTGTATTCTCTACCTGTAACACCACACAGCACGCTGTATTCTCTACCTGTAACACCACACAGCACACTGTATTCTCTACCTGTAACACCACACAGCACTGTATTCTCTACCTGTAACACCACACAGCTCACTGTATTTCCTACCTGTAACACCACACAGCTTTATTTGATGGGTCAGCCAGGGGGAAGAGGCAGGCTGGGCAGGTCCCCCCCATTGCAGGGACAGGGTGAGCTTCCGGCACATTGAGCCTGTCACACAGGCCCGAAGTTCACGGTGCAGCCCCGCGGCGCCCAGACTTCCACCCTGCTCGGCAGCGGCGCAGTGACGTCACTTCATGTGTGCTGCCAAGCAGGGGAAAAATCCGGGCGCCGCGGGGCTGCACTGTGAACTTCCGGCCTGGGTGACAGGCTCAATGTGTCGGAAGCTCACCCTGTCCCTGCAATGGGGGGGACCTGCCCAGCCTGCCTTTCTCCCCCGCTGTTCCCTCTGCCGCCCGGATGCTCCCTCTGCCCCCTGACCACTCCCACCCCCAGCGTCTGCCCTGCCACCCCCAGCATCTGCCCTGCCACCCCCATTGTCTCCCCCTGCCACCTGCAGCGTCTCCCCCTGCCACCTCCAGCTTCTCCTCCTGCCCATCCATCTTCTCCCCTGCCACCCCCAGCGTCTGCCGCCCCCAGCGTCTGCCACCCCCAGCATCTGCCCTGCCACCCCCAGCATCTGCCCTGCCACCCCCAGCATCTCCCCTTGCCACCCCCAGCGTCTGCCCTGCCACCCCCAGCATCTCCCCCTGCCACCTGCAGCATCTCCCCCTGCCACCCCCAGCATCTGCCCTGCCACCCCAGCGTCTGCCCTGCAACCTCCAGCTTCTCCTCCTGCCCATCCATCTTCTCCTCCTGCCCATCCATCTTCTCCCCCTGCCACCCCCCGCGTCTCCCTCTGCCGACCCATCTTCTCCCCCCTGCCACCCCCAGCGTCTCCCTCTTCCCCCCCATCTTCACCCCCTGCCCCCCCTATCTTCTCCCTTTGCCCACCCATCTTCTCCCCCTGCCACCCCCAGCATCTCCCCCGCCACACCCAGCTTCTCCTCTTGCCCACCCATCTTCTCCCCCCTGCCACCCCCAGCGTCTTCACTGGCCCCCCTATCTTCTCCCCCTGCCCCCCTATCTTGTCCCGTTGCCCACCCATCTTTTCCCCCTGCCACCCCCAGCGTCTCCCCCGCCACACCCAGCGTCTGCCCTGCCACCCCCAGCTTCTCCTCCTGCCCACCCATCTTCTACCCCTGCCACCCCCATCTTCTCCCCCCTGCCACCCCCATCTTCTCCCCCTGCCACCCCTAGCGTCTTCACTGCCCCCCCTATCTTCTCCCCTTGCCCACCCATCTTCTCCCCCTTCCCCCCATCTTCTCCACTTGCCTCTCCAGCTCCCCCCCGCCCCAGCTTCTCCCCCGGCCCCTGCCACCCCTAGCTTCTCCCGCTCCCCCTGTTTCCCCAGCTTCTCCCCCTCACCCTGTCACCCCAGCTGCTCTCCTTGTCTCCCCAGTTTCTCCCCTTCCCCCTGTCACCCCAGCTGTTCCCCATGTCGCCCCAGCTGTTCCCCCTGTCGCCCAGCTTCTCCCCCTCCCTGTCACCCCAGCTGCTCCCCTGCCCCTGTTACCCTAGCTGCCCTTCTGCCCCAGTCACCCCAGCTGCGCGCCTGTAGATGATTTGTGGTCGGAGAAGTCTTCATGATGCTGCGCCAGATGGAGAAGAAAGCAAACAGTAAGCGACGGCAATGGGAGAAGACGTCACCTGTGAGTCATTAGTAACTGCACTGAAATCACTTCTATAGTGTGCAGAGCCTGTGTACCATTAGGGTCTAAATGGGTCAGTGTATTGTTTGCGGTAGTGTACTGACACAGCCCCGCGGTCACTACAGTACACTAGCGCAAACTTTTAAACTAGAACCCAACTACAACAGCTGCAGACACTACAACTCCCAGCATATCCTGAGGGCTGCAGACTGTCAGTAAATGCTGGGAGTTGTAGTGCCTGCAGCTGTTGTAGTTGGGTCCTAAAGTGCATTATACACTGGATGCTTTGTGGGAGATCAGAATACATAGATCTGTGGGGGCTCAGTGTGGGGAAGTGACCCCAGAACATCACTAATAGGGGATAGGGGGAGATGTTTTTGTTCTGTCCCCTATTAGTGCTGTTCCGGGGTCACTTCCCTACACTGAGCCCCTAAGATCTATGTATTCTTATATGCCACAAAGCATCCAGTGTATAGGACCCAACTACAACAGCTGCAGGCACTACAACTCCCAGCATGTACTAACAGTCGACAGCCCTCAGGATATGCTGGGAGTTGTAGTACAATAGTACAATCCTCTGATAACTGCCACTGTTTACAGATGTTTTGCTGGACCTTCAGGGCTGATGGTTGTCACCCAGATTGCATCCACCAGGAGACTCTGCACACAGTGATTTATTATAGGGTTATCCTCTCAGAGACTACAACTCCCAGCATACACTGAGAGCTTTATAAATGTAGGGTGTTCTGAGAGTTTTAGTTCAACTGAAAATATTTTTAAGAAAGGATTTGTCACAGATACAGATGAATCCAGGAAAGGACGGGGTTAGCGAGTCATGTCTCACTGGTTATATATTGGTGGGCCCCAAAGATCGGTTCCTCTGGTGGGCTCCAGGTACCCCAGTCCGACACTGGATAGAAGCGGTCCCCAAACTAAGACGTCCCCGGCCTCCTTCCTTTCTCCATCACGTCTGTTTGATGAGAAGAGAGGGCATCAAGCAGAGCGGCACTCCAGTACTCAGCACCCAGTACTACTGAGCGGCGCCCGGGGGATGCCGCTCAGTAGTACTGGGTGCTGAGTACTCGGTGCTGGGGTGCCGGCCTGCCAGCCATGCCAGGGTATACACCATGCACCACGCTGGGGCGCTGTGGGGGGGGGGGGGCACCTCAACATGCAAAGTGCATAGGGCAGCATAAACTCTAAATACAGGCCTGGATAAGGAGTGAAGTGGGCGGTGTCACTCATTGGACTGGACTCTTTAGCATGGAAACATCAATCAATAAATTACAAGTTATACTGAATCTTTTCCCATGAAGGTATATACCAATCTGCTCAGTTCTTTCTACTCCATAACTTTCTTAGTGAAAGGTTCCCTTTAAAATCTTAAAGTGTCACTGTCATTATAGCTTTCAAAATCTAAATCAGCAGTAGATATGATATAAATCAAGTTTGCAATTTACACTCATTATTTTTTTTTAGTTATTATGCTGTAAAAAGAAAGCTGTACTTACTTGTATCCAGGTCCAGTCTCCTGAAGCTTTTTAGTCTTTTGCTGGTTGAAAAAATAAGACCAAACACAGGAAATCCCGGCCAGTACAGAGAGACATGGCTCAATGTGTCCATCAATCACATGACTGCCTTCTCTGTGAGCGCTGATGGACTTCATGTGTTTGGTCTCCTTTTTTTTCCCAACCAGCACACAACTAAAAAGCTTCAGGAGACTGGACCTGGATACGAGTAAGTATAGCTTTGTAATAAAGCATGATAACGCAAAAAAAATAAAATAAATAACGAAAGTGACCATTTGATGGTGATTATGTCAAACACTATGAAAGTAACATAAAGGAATCAGCTGCTTAGAAAGAGCACATTTAATATCAAAATACAACAACCAACAAAATGGTGAAAACTTCAGGAGCCATTGTAATAATTCTGACAAGCTTCAAATCAGTTCTAAGGAATAGTCAAGATAATTTCCCTTACGTCCCATTGGCATCACAACGATAGGGGTATTTTCGCCCCTGCGAGCCCCTGGGACGAAGGAATTTTAATGAAAACGATAGTAAAGCTTTTATTAACCCCTCCTACAGGAAGTATAAATAAGCCCCCCCCCCATAGATACATCAGTCTTTTTTCTTCGTCCTAGTGACTAGCCCCAAGGGACCTTGCTCCCTCCTTCTTTCATTGTGGGTATTACTATTGTAGTGGTATTTGTGTTTTACCTTAGGCGCAGGACCCGGATATCTGGTTCCTGCATGAGTGATTTAGGCTGCCTGATGTCCGGCCATGTGTGTACAAACGTACCGGACCTTTATTCCAGGATTGCGGTCGCCATCTTGGCCGCATCATCGTCCTGCGGCTTGCAGTCTTCTGCGCATGCGTTCCAGCGCCGCCATTCTCCGGCGCAGGTGGCTGACGTCATCGGAGGAAGCCGGAAGTGTGCGGCTCGCACGCCGGCGGCGTCGGCCTCGCTGTCAGGCTCCCTCTCATTTAAATAGACTCCTTTATTCAGGTAGGACTAGGTCTGACTCCTGAGTCCTACCTAGGGTTTCATAGAGTGTATATTCTGTGCTACCGGCTCCGCTATTTATCTTCAGCCTTGCCTATTGAAACTACTGCATATTGTTTCAATGTAAGTAACTCTGCTGCCATCTTGTGGTCTTACTGGTGTATGACACCCTTTCTATTTAGTTCAGGCAAGGCCTGTACTTATATTGAGACTTGTTTGTGTTGATAAAACTTTTTTATTTATTAGATGTCTGCAATGGAAACTAGCCCATCGGGGAAAAGAACTTCCAAACGCAAACATCTAGTTTGTGCGGATTGCGAAAATCCTTTGCCGGATGGATATGAATATCGTATGCACTACTTATCAACTATAAGGTTCCAATTTTTCATATTCATGATGTCTTATTATTTATTATATATATATTACAGTACGTTGTACTTCATGCCGCCCAAAAAATTCCGGAGAACCTGATACTCAGGATGTTGTCATATGGGTGAAGGATTATGTTGAGAAATCCCTTGCCAATAGAGACTGTCGCCATAAGAAGAAATCTAAGCGTAGCATTTCTCCTTCTGCCTCACATCCTGTGAGTATATATTATTTGGGTGCATAGCAGGGATATGTTTACCCTAGCTAAGCTTATGTTTTTTCTACCCTAGGGGTCAGAATTTAAGGTGATAGATGAAGTTGGGTCTTCCTCCTCATCTGATTCATCTTCACCATCTGAGGATGAAAAAGAGATTTTCAAGGGTTATTTCCCTATGGACAGCATCTACAAGCTACGCAAAGCTGTTCAGGCTGAAATTCACCCTGAAGAAATCGAGGATGTAGCCTCCGCTTCGAAAAAGCCTAGGGCTTTTTCTATTGGAGAAACATCCATGTCTATGTTGTATACTGAGTGGAAAAAAACGGAAAAAGCTCCGGTTTTAAGTAAGAAATTTAAAACCTTGTATGTCCTCAAGGAGGAGCAATGCAAGGATTGGGCTGATCCTCCCAAAGTAGATACTGCCATAGCCAAACTATCCAAGAATACTGTCTTGCCTGCTGAGGATGGTTCTAATCTCAAAGACCCAATGGATAGGAGAATTGAAGTGGCCTTTAAGAGATCATACACGGCAGCAGCTGCCCAAGGGGCAGTTGCTATATCTGCATTTGAGGTATCCAGAAGTCTTAGAAGATGGTTGGCTAAAGTGCAGGAGGATCTCGAGTCTGGAGTGAACCGGGACAAGGTCCTCCGTTCATTCAAAAAAGTCAACATGGGAGTTGATTTTTTTGTGTGATGCAGCTTCACAAGAGACTCGCTTAGCAGCTAAAACAATGGCCCTCTCAACTGCTGGT